>NC_083638.1:8546021-8846021 GCF_963576545.1 Limanda limanda | reverse complement strand
TAGGTTATAAATTAAAAAAATAACTTTCTCAACCTAAATTGAAATGCCTTTTTATCCCCCTCAGTCCTCCTCTCTCCACTGATCCACTCTGCTGAACCAATGCCCTGAACTTCACTGTCACACAATACCTTGTATGGCTGCAGACACAATGACACACTATAGTCCAAAAAAAAAAATAAAGGCTTCCATTCAGCTTTGTTTGTAACGGGGCCGGTGCTCTGTGCGAAAAGCGTCAATTCAGCAACATTTACCTCTCAGAGAGATGAGGAAGCCCAGGGCACCGGCCACAGGCCCGGCTCAGCCCTGCCTCTGAAGTACAGATAATTGTTTTGAGAGCCCCTGTTGAGATCCGCTGTCTCATTTCCATATCTCCATAGCAGAGGATATGATATAGTCGAGTGGATCCACTGAAAATGGCAGAGTGTATAATAACCTTCTGACAGCTACATACTGGTTAGCTCATCTTTGACAAAAAAAAAAGAAAGGATTGGGGAATTAGCAGGATTTGAGACTGATAAAAGAAAGAGAAAGAAACCGAACAAAAAAAAGGACACAGACAAAAAGAAGGGCATCAGGAAAGGAGACAGGGAAATTGAGAAAAGCACTGAATATAAAGTGAAATTGCCCAAGATAAGGCTCATCGGTATGACTTATCATCTGCTGGTATCCATGACTGCAGCTGTAACCTTTGGTAAATGACTCTACTTAGTCCGCGACACGGCCACCAGCTTGATGGGAGATAAAATTAACATCCCACTGCAATAGTGCGCTGACACACATGCACACGGGTGACAGTTAAAATGTCTCTGCAGGGATATAGACACACACACACACACACACACACATAACATACGGTATATACACAGGCAATGTTCTCTTCATTATTCTGTCTTTATCCGAGAGACAATACTCCCCTCTCCACAAACTGGGAGTAGATGTAATATCAGAAGCAGAAAACTAGGAGAACACCAGGATATCATAATTCAGGGAACGAACCCATTAACAGTGCCTGGGTGGAGAGAGGAGAAGGAGAGGAGAAGGAGAGGAGAAGGAGGAAGGGAAGACTTGATTTAATGTGGGGAGCACGGGGGAGGGGCCCGGAGAGTGGAGGGACTTTATTTAACATGCAGGATACCACTTGTCTGTAGCCCCAGGTAGGACAGAAACACAGAGATAAGCTACTTCAGCACACCAGGAAAAAGTGCAGAGAAAGGGTTTTGCCTCTAATGGAGGCCATTCATTATCATATAGCCTTATACTTTGCAGTCGTCACTTTCTTAAGTTTAATCCTTTAGATGGGAGTGTGCATTGTCAAGGACGAGGTTGCTTTTTTTTCGATTCTCGGTAAAGCGTCTGCCCCCGGAGTTCACTTAATGCTCTGCACACACTCTGGAGCTGTCGCATGAAACTGACTGATGTTATCACCAGATGAATGGCCACGCAGGTCAGAGGTCAAGTCCAGCTCCATTGTTTTGACTCTGAAACCCTGTGTGTTGGCTCTGCTTCCTCTCCTGTAATCCCCGCCAGCTGTGTGCAGACATGCACTTATGTGTGTGAGGCTAATAGAGAGAGAGAGAGAACAGAGCTGGAGTCGCCGGACGTGTGTGTGTGTGTGTGTGTGTGTGTGTGTGTGTGTGTGTGTGTGTGTGTGTGTGTGTGTGTGTGTATGCGAAAGCCAGAGAAATCATTTCACTCTACTTCATTTAAATATGAACCTGTGGGAGATATAAGGCAGGAGCACAGAAATCTATCGAAATATTCATTTGGCGCAACAGGAAGGAGAAAAAATCAATCCCATAAAAACAGAGCACTTAATAGAGTTCCATTAAAGCAGCTCTCAGTGCTGCACCGAAAACGGCCAGTCCACTGAAGTTAGGGCACCGAGGCCGCGGCTCAGACTGAATAAAGTCATGCCCCGTTTTCAGCCAGTCCTGACAACTGCTTTTTAAAATGACACCTGATACCCTCACGCCCCCATCGCCCCCCCGACCGACCACCACCACCATTTGGAGACACTCTTGAAGAAGGGCATGTGTGGGAGGGGGATGAGAAATAGATCAGTGGTGCTGTGGAGGAGTGTGTGAGGGGTCAGACGCCAGGGTTGCACATCTCCGTTCCGCCACACACACACACACACAGACAGACACACACAGACAGACACACACACACACACGCGACTGTCTCCAAGCGTTTTGTGGCAGTGTGTGTTTCGCATTCCACCTGGTCGGTAAGAGTGAAAGTTTCACAGTATAGACACATTCTACTTCGGTCTTATGGTTGTAGTTTTTATTTTCATTGGTTCATAATACGACTGTACTCTCAAAGTTAAAGATACGATATGTAGCAATTCTTCACGTCGAAACACAACTGGAGTTATGTTATATATTTTGTTGACTTGTGTACATAATCCTTACTTTTCCTCAAGTTAACAGGACTTTTTCCTTTCGCGTCATATCCTCTTTACCCGTGGGCTTTAACATTCTGGGCTATAACTTCCAGGGTTAACGATGTATGACAAAGGAAAAACGCACTGCTAGCCAGTTGCCCCTAGTATGTCCTTCCAATGATTGTATTAGTTACTTGTGATGGATCACCTTTATTTGTAGCTATTTGATGCGTAATGTGAATAAAACTTCACCAAATGACCTCAGATCTTGGGATGCAGCAAATTTTCCCAAAGTATTCCAGTGCAGCAAGAAACACATGTAATAAGACGATCATAAATTGAAAAATAAATAGATCCAGATTGAGCCAAATGGTAGAATAATGACCCAAACTGCCATTTGTGACGGAAGAGTTATAACTGAGGAGTGGTGGAGATTATCTGGCTGAACTGTTGGCTTGTTTACAACCTGTATGTTCACTGCTCTGCTCCATTTGGACTTTGTTGTGACAGTGTTCTCAAATTTCGGCAATTATTGTGGTGAGTGCAATTTTATTTAACAAATTATCATAACAAAGACAAATCTACAAATATGTTTAGCCAAATTACAAGAAAACCGTTTTTTTTCCCATTTGTGATCCCAATTGATGCTGATTATTTTGGTCTAATTTGACATTTTGGCTAATGAGATTCTTCTTCTACCTCGGTATAATTGAAATGAATTGGATTTTAGACAGCGTGTTACATGAGTTATTAGAGTAACCAGAGGCTGAACTTAATTCTTAATGGTGTTTTTTTGCAAATTGGAAGAACAGATTTTTTTGGTGATGTGTGTGAAAGAATTCGGTCTGGCGAGGACGAAACAGGTCTGACGCAAACGCTGAAACATTAACGTGGAACTTTCGCAAAGTCGTACATGGTTCTGCGTCGTGTCTGCTCCCACCTCCTCCACTATCGCTTCATCCCCTGAGGAGGTGTGACAGAGCAACGTGTTGAAGCCGGTCGAACCCCCAGCGTGGCGGCTGGAAAGCATTAACCCTCTGAGGTCTGGCCGGAGAGACGGGTGAGCGCTGCACCGCGACTCTGAGAGAGAACGATATATATCCCTGTTGGTGTGTGCTAATTAGACTCCAGTTAGTGGGGCCTGCCACAGCTCGTCTGATGGCTGACCTGGAGAGACGGGATTACCTTTCTCCAGCTGCTTTCCTCCCCTGCTGCCTTTTCCTAATGCCACCTTGATTAAGGGAACAGGTGACGCCGGCTCTGTTTCCCACTCCTCATTGTTGGTGCTCTGGGATAATCAGGGGTGTCACAATGCACAGGTTGAGCAGCAGTGACACGATGAGAGTTTTTTTATGCAATCTCCCGAGAGTAACACCAGACGTTGGCTTTCCTGTATTTGCTGATTTCCCGGAACTCTGCCTGGACACGCTGGATCGGAGAAGGAGTAAGAATGGAGCTGGTTCAACGGGCAGGAGTCCAAAGCCAGGGACTGTGTGTTTTGGTATGAGGCAACATGAGCAGGCCCGGTGTGGGTGTGAGCTTAAACATTTGCTCTGCAGCTGAGGGCATCGGATGTAAATGTGATAAGGCCTGAGGATGGTCCACTGAATTCCAGCATAGTGGTCCTCCTTGTAATTCCCAGCATTTGCTATTGTCATGCAGGCGAGGCCATTCTTGCCATTTCCTCTCTAAGACACACACACACACACACACTCTGGCCCCCAGCTGACTGTGTGTGGGGACACCTGGTCTGGATCTAGTGGCCGATGGCATCCCTCTGGGCCGGGAGCTTATTCCCCCGGATTAGCCTAAACAATCCAGCTAAGGGTTAATCAGCAAGAAGCATCACATCCCGCCAGTGCAAACAAATCTGTATGTGCACATGAAGATTTGGGCTGCAAGGATATTCAAATATATACCCACACGCACGGAAGTTAAGAATATAAATAATAAGCTGTATGAAATGTTTAAACAGAAATGTGAACTGAGGCTCAGCAGATAATTTATTTCACTTACAAACTGTATACCACGTGTTTGCTCCCCCCCCTGAACTTTTGCCACCTCTAAGAAGCAGAAAAGATGCCATTTGCAGCATTTATGGTTTTGCTGACATGAGACATATGCTCGCCCCGGCCTGTAGAGAAAGTCCTGGATAAAGGGCTTTTCCCTTAAATCCCTGATAGCCTCCGAGCTCCAAGGAGGACTAAGCTGGCGACTGACGGCCTGGAAGGTTGGTGGTGGGATGGGGTTTTTGATGCTTGGGCTTATATGGCTGCTGCCGGGGTTGGGTAAGAGGGTAGGTAAATATTTGGGCCAGCAGTTGTTGGATAAAGTGGCCACATTGGCAGGTTGTGGGGCTGGTTGGGGTCAGAGCTGTGGGGCAGGGCTGTTTGCAGATATATAGCTGCAGGATATAGCTGCAGGAAGTTCCCTCTGTGATGGGATGTGCAGCCGCGGCAGGCTCATCTTTCTGTACGCTCAATGGCAGAGTATCATGTTAGAGACACTGTGTTCTCTGTGTGTGTGTGGCTGCAGTTGGCTTTGGGGCCCTTGAATGGCACCTTGCAGCTGCCCTCTGTCTGTGTGTGTCTGTGTCAAATGCTGCGTCCGGTGGTCGGGTCTGAGAATGCAACAGCTACCTCCCACCTCGCCCAGGACAGGCTCCCCACCCACAGCTGCTCACCAGACAGGCAGTACCACACACAGCACCTGTCTGCATGTGTACATTTGCCACTCATGTCTGTGTACGTATGGGTACCAGCCAGATCACACGCAGGAATAGACCCATATTTCAGAGCGTGTGAACCAGGCAACCTCTTCCTTTCCTGTTCACACTTCGGCCTCGCCCTAAACCCTGCTTCTTTCCTCCTCCAATCTAAACCCAGTCATTTCCTTCCTTCCTGAAAATGTTGACTTCTCTGTTAGCTCATTAACTTCATTACCGGGGAACGTGGATCATCTGCGTGGTTGCCTGCTCTGTTTGCAGCGTTCATTAATGGGGCTGATAGATTTTAACAAAGACATTACGGGATCAATGCCGTAATGAAGGACACAGTGTGTGGGAGCCTGCATTTATTATCATTATCAGAAAGGATAAAAACTCGTGCCCTCGAACAACGGGTTCCCGCCCACGCCGAGTGAATGTCAGTGTTCGACTTGGGCCTGGACATGATGCTTAATTGGTGGAAACATTGCGCTAATGGTGCCAAGGTGGCTTTGCATTAAATCCACATCATCATTCATTTCATGCATAAGATGGAGGGCAACTGTGTCACCATCGGCTCAACTCCAGGAACATTCCGTATAGCTCTCGTGCGTGAGCGCCTTGATAACCAAGGGGATTAAAACATTTAGATAGGAACTGAAATGGGATCAATAAATAATGAGTGGAAAATGTCACGTGCGTCACTCAATCATCTGCAGTTCACATTGATATGGCGGCTTATCGCAGGCCGCAAATTACCCACAGCACTGGCTATGAATATGATTAGCATTCTCATTTTCTCTGAGAAAACTCCAATAAACACAATTACATTATATCCAAATTTATCACATACCTTTCTGCGCATTTCCCCCGGTGAATGTGACAGTCACCGGGATTGCATCAAAGCAAACCAGAGTCATTTAGAGCAGAAAACAAGTTATGACAATAGATTTGCTTACCTCCTTCCCTCGGCTGAAAAATAATCTCATCAAAAAGGAAGGTGAAGGAGCAATATGTGCAAACAGAGCACAGGTCATTTCACGGAAAATTACAGATATATGTTTCAGCCCCACCTCCAGTCGGTGCATTAAACCGTGGTCTATAAAACTTGTCACCTTTCTCTGACCTTTGGTTAAGATGGATTTTTTTGATAAAAGCAGCGGGTGATGTACACTGGGCGGCTTAATCGTCAAATCTACAATTTTGAACATGTCGCTCACCTAAAGAGCAGGAATAATAACCCCTTTGACATTTGGATCTAAAAAGTTATGAACTGCTTCTTACTTAAAGTCAAACAGAAATGGAAATTATGCATTTCTTTCTGGGAGGACATATACATAAATAGTTTTCTGGATCAAAGCCCCATTCTTCTGGTTGACTGTTTACCTCAGCAGGAGGTGACGGAACCTTGACAGCGGCCATTGTCTGCAATGTCAAACCATGTGGTGTTGGCTGAAGTGCGTCACTGTCCTATAAGGCCTGTAAACACTGTTACATGTTTATTCCTCTTTTTGTATTTATTCCTTTAGGTATGACTTTAAATCAGCTTTGAAAAAACAGCTCTCTCTATTTATATATGTCTATATTATTTTTGAGCTGTGTGTGTGTCATGTTACACTGTTACGTTTCAATATATTATGACGTATTGCAATACTGATACTTTTTTGAATGAAATATTTGGAAAACTGTTCGAAGAAGAAACCATCATACACGTAGATACATTGTTATGTTCAAGATTAATTACAACCCTGTTATCGAGCAGATGGGACGATTGAAAACAACCCAATTAAACCAGGACCTGCCATAAATCTTCACATTTTGAGAATCAATAAAGAATCCACAGGTAATGTTGCAAAACTCAAGAATATTGTTATTTTCTGACACCACATATGTTATGTTTTAAATTACCATTTGGTGTTTACTCTAATCCAAAAGGCTGCGGACCAGAGAAACTGCACAGATTTTGGACATGGGTGGCCTGGATGGATCCAGCCGAGCTGGGGATTTAGAGAAAAGGTCTCTATGTAGGTTGGAAGACACAAAGCTTCTCAACAGGGCTGCACAGTCAGGTGACAAATGGTTCCCCGGGCCAGTCGAGTGCCAGAAATGGCCTCTTAATCAATCAGAGGTCACCATGGAGGCTCAGTCCTGACTGCCTCCACCCTGAGGGGCGGCCATCTGATAGAACACTCAATGCCAAGCAAGACGCCAACAACCTCTTCTCCTACTTAACACAACACTGTTTGTGTAACCGTCATCTCATCAATTCTGAGAACTGGCCCACTCGCTTTGTGTTCTCTCTTCATTATGACAGTCTGGATATTGAGTTGTATCTGAGCATAGACAGTTTATAAAGATGGACGATGTTTCTCCACTTCCACTGTCTAGAAATTAAACCAAAATAACCTGGATACGAACGCTGCCATTTGGAACCAGGGTCTGTGCTGTACAATCGGGGGGAGGGAGCCACAGTTTCCAGGTCCAATAAATACACACCCTTTACCAATCAGTGTGATAAGAACGACCTGAAACGACAGAAACCATCTTTAAGAAAAATTGATTTAACATATATTTGGACTTCAATTTGGTCCATGTCCCATTCGTTAGCATGGTAACGGCGCGGTTTATGACTTATACAGTCAGCCACCAGGGGGCGATCGTGATGCTTTGGCTCCATTTTTAGGGAGGTGTTATTCCTGCCATCTTTTAAAACAGCCAACGCATTGAAGCCGTTAATTTAATTGGACAACTTAAGGTTTTGTACCTTTTGTCCTTCAAGCTGTATCCCCTTGTCTTTCTTTGTTGGAATTACACATTCACAATCCTCTGAATAGCCGGTGGGAAGTGGTGATGGAGTAAATCTCTCCTCTGGCCTCCGCCCCAGCTTGAAGTCTGCAGCACCCGTCCTTGACACTCGGCCATCTGCACCAGCATTTCAGGCAGTTAAGAAGAGTGTGTAGGGATAGTGAATTGTGTGGTAGGCCCAACCTCAGGCCGAGCCCTCACATTCTCCTCTGCACCCCAAGGCCAACCCTCACATGTCCCCGGGGGTCGACCTACACACAGCAGGGGGCCCCTGGGGAGTATATCAGGCTTTAGTGGTAGCAGAGGCCTTCTGTCCTCTGTCTATCTCCACTCTTTCATCATCCGTCTTTCCATCTCCTGGCATCAATACATTCATCTGGACCCTTCCCACTATCAATCCAGGCATACTCTGAGACTCTCAGACCTTTGTCATCCAACCATCTGCTTCACGGCTATATTCGTAAATGCCGTCGCAATTTAATCATCTGTTCTCCCAGGACACGAGATTCCGCTCAGTTCTGGCAAAGAAATCCAACTAATAAAGCATCCCTATTTTTTGGCATCTGCTTTTTCATACCTTCTATAAATAATCACCATTACCCTCCCAAAATGATACATGTAGTGGATATATATATATATATATATATATATATATATATATATATATATGTGTGTATGATGAAATTAAACCCTTGGGTGTGTGAGTTATCCTTTAATAAATCTCGCTGCATCAGTGACAATTAACTTTATGATGAGAAACACATTCCACAAGCAGATTAAGAGTTGTCAAAGCCAAAAGTCATGTAGGAAAACCCATTAAAACCCACTGAAATGGTGTCACATTGCCATTACAGCCCCAGTAAAACTGCCATTTCACTGGATAAAAGACCGGTCGATACCTCGACCAAACACCAGACACCCACAGATCCATATATCTATTCACCCCACCTGACACTCAGTGGCTGCGTCTAGGCAAATCTTCGACACATTGATCTATCCATCTTCCCCCACTGCCACGGTAATAGATGCTCATGCTGATTCAGTCCCCACAGGACACTGACGCATCACACACAAGAAACCCGGGAGTTGTGGAAACGTTTTGTGCAAGAGACGGAGGTGACATCTGCCGTTCACATAACTCCGTAGTTTCCTTGAGCCTTGAATGCAGAAGTTTGCAAACGCAAAAGGAGACATTTGAAAACGATGTCGCTATTGACCACATTCAATTCCTGATTTTTTTTATCAGTCGCGACCCGAGTAGCAGCCGTGAATGCAGAACATTGTAAACAAATTACTGTCAGTAATAGCTCCACCTTGTCGTGGGTCAAAGAAAATGAATCTTTCATGTTACTTTTCATCATAGCTTCTGCTAATTTGCAGTATTATTTTGTAACTACACAACCACAGCAGAGCAGACAATCAGCTTCCTGTTGACACTGGCACACTCATGCCCAGTGTACGTGAATGGTTATGCTGGTATATACGTTTCCAGTTTGTGTGGACGGAGATAGTTTTAGTTTTAAAACACCAATTCTAAGCTTATGTATTAGTATGGACAGAGGGAGAAAAGACGTTCTGGCAAGGGAAGAGACGGGATAGTAGTTCAAAATGCGCATTACACACAAGAAACCCAGGACTTGCGGAAACGTCGAGTGCAAGAGACGGAGAAGAGTGAAGGTGACACCGGCCGTTCACATTACTCCGTAGTTTCCTTGTGCCTTTTGAAAACGATGACGCTGTCGACCACATTCAATTCTTGATTGTTTTTAATCAGTCGCGACCCGAGTAGCAGCCGTGAAAACAGAACAATGTAAACAAATTAATGTCAGTAATAGCTCCACCTTGTCGTGGGTCAAAGAAAATGAATCCTTCTTCTGCTCATTTGCAGTATTATTTTGTAACTACACAACCAACAACACAATCTGCTTCCTGTTCACACTGGCACACTCATGCCCAGTGTACGTGAATGGTCAGGAGATATACGTTTCCAGTTTGTGTGGACGGAGGTTGTTTTAGTTTTAAAACACAGATTTTAAACGTACGTATTAGTATGGACGGAGCCTTCAGTCTATCAGCGGAGATAAGACTGGAGGGAAAATAGAAACTCTAGGGGGCCTGAGGGAGAAAAGACGTTCTGGCAATTGAAGAGAGGGGATAGTAGTTCAAAAAAAAAGAGGAAGAGAGTGAGACAAGTGAGGGTCAAGCAAGGACAAAGACATGGAAGACGTGCCAGAGCGGGATCAGGAGGATCAGCAGTGCAAACTAGTGTTTCCTCTGCGAGTATTGAGATGCAGATCCCACTTTCTCCAACTCATAATGGGGGCTGTCAGGAGAGTGTGCGCGTGTTTGTGTGTGTTTGTGTGTGTGGGTGAGGACGCTCATGCGGGAGAGATTCTCACACATCTGCTAACCTGCTTCTCTAATGGGGTGCAAATGGGCCTCCATTGTGCAGGCGCTCGTGGACCAGGGCTGGAACAACCCGACACGTTCACTGGTTCACATGAAGACGCCAACATGTACTCACACCGCTGCTGACACACACATGGAGAATACCTAATGCCTATGTATAGACAAGGGCAAACAAAGCTCTGAATAGGGGGCAATAAAGCTTCCCATAGAGATTAAGATGTTTGAAGGAATGTTAAGTTATTTGTTTTGCGAGGAAAAAAACGCTACTTGAAGTTGTTTATTTTAAGGTAAGACAGACAAAGGAGTTTTTCAAGAAAATGTTCTGAATCTGTAGATATATATAAAAAAAAATGCTTTCTTTGTTAATTAAACCTTTTACTCTTTTTATAAATGATCAGCTGCAGAAGTCAAAGCAGAACTGTAAAAGTGTCTGTCCTCCTTCTTCTTCAAGTCCAAACATTTCCACAACTGTGTTTAACTCCAAGCTGGCCACAACTCAGCTGAAATGGTTTTTCACTGGGCCCTCTTGCTGACTTGGGAGTTTGGGGTGGGGGGGGGATGGGGGTTTTAACACAGAAAGGGGGGGGTGCAATACGGGGTCACACAGGAGGAGAACCGGGTGGGGGGGAGGGATAGGGGGGAGGGGGCTCCAGGAAAGAAAGGAAGGAAGCCAGAGCGAAGCAGAGGAGCCCGGACCCACCGAGCGGAGAGGGAGGGGGGGAAGAGGAGGAGGCGGGACTTAGAGCAGGGAGCGCTTCTCATTGGTTGGCTGCGGCTGCGCTCGGCTCGGCTCTGGATGGATTGACTTAGCTCGGGTCAAATTACACCATTTGTCGAGCATTAGTTTGTTTTTCTCCCGGCCAGGAGAAGTTGATTCACTACGACGCGCACTATATTGTGTGTTGTGTGTGTTTTTTTTGTTTCTTCCTGTGGATTTACTGCAACAAATCAGGATACAACACAACACAACACGATTCCCAAATGAGGTGAGTTCCCGTGGAGGGACTTTAATGCAGCGAAAGTGTTTTTCTGGGGAAAGAAATCTCTCCTTGTGTGCCCACGTCGCTCTGCAGAACCGACGCTTGCAGAACTGAAAGAGTTCAACTCCGGATTGTTCTGTTTTTATTGTTCTTTTAAAAATTTGAATTCAAATGCAGTTTTTCTTTCCACTCATTTCCAACCTGGCAGCGTTTTCTCCTTGTATCTGTGCAGCGCCTCTTTCCAGCCGCGTAACAGCGAACAAACCAAATCCAAACACTCTGCTCAGCTCTTTATTTGCGAGGCACTTCATTTATTCTCTTTGAACCGATCGTAAATCGTTACAATGTTTCTTCTTAAGTAACATTGTTACAACACGTATCCCTATGATAAATCCTCATTCATTTAACCATACCCATATTTGGATAAACCAGCGCAGAAAAGTGTGTAAGCGCAACTGTGCGTAATTCTAATTCTAGTATTTTTCCTTTTATTCCGCCGGGTACGTGCCCACCCGTATCCCCCCCCCCAACCCCCCTCGGTTCACACGCCCTCTGTTGTTTTATTCCCGGATCGAAATCAATGATTGTGCGTAAAGCTGGAGCGAGGACAGCCCGTCGTTAATGTTTATGTCTTTTCCCCCTTTCGTTTCCAAAGTTAGCAGCGTAGTGGAAGGGGATGGTTCCTTGCTGTGTGTGTGTGTGTGTGTGAGAGAGAGAGAGAGAGAGAGAGAGAGAGAGAGAGAGAGAGAGGGAGGGATAGAGGGAGGGAGGGGGCTGTGTGGTCGTGGCCAGAGCTTTGAAGATCAGTCATCACAGCTCAGGAGCCCTGGGACGGAGGACGAGCGGGACGGAATCGAACATTTGCTCTTATGTGGCGAGCGGAGCTGAAATCTGTGCGCAACTGTGGATAAAAAAAGCAAAAGAGAGCAAAGTGCGGGTCCGGAAATAACAGGAATACACACACACACGCCGGGTGTTTTCTCTTAAATGGATTACCAAAGGAATAATAGGACGTGCGTTTGGATTGCCCGGTTCATGAGTGAAATTGGATCCTCAAGGTAGGTGTCCTGGATTGTTTGGTTCATTTATACATCGAGTGTTTTCAGGGGAAACTCACTCATTATTATTATTATTATTAATATGGATCCAGGCTGTATCACTCCTGGCTGTTATTCTATCCGGGGAGCGACTTTGTGATTACAGTCTATAAAAAGGGATCAGGTGCTTATACGTGCTAAAGTAAAATGTAAATTATTTTTTTAAACGGGTGGATCTGAAACGTGCATCATTAAAACATAAACCCACAGTGAAATCAAAGCCACGCCATGTTAGTCCTCCAACGCACCTTGCACGCAGGGAAGTGTCCTTTACAGCTTCAGTCCCATCAGCTCATCTCTATTGTATTCTGTTCCCCGAGTGGAGTTGAAAGGTTCACGAATTAAAGTGTTTGCATCTCCACCAAATCAACTTATGAATAAAAACGAGATGGGACGGAGCACGCGGCTAAATTACAGTAATAAACAACAAAAGACGCACAGGATGCGCAGCTTGACTCAAAAGGCTCCCCCCCGACTGATCCTCATCTATTTAATGCATTTCCCAATTTCATTATGGTTTCCTTCGGTTGCATAATGAAGTGGAGAAGCGCTCGGGAACCCTTTTTTTGTATTTTTTTATTTGGGGAGGAACCAGCCCTGTGGAGGCAGCTCCTCGCAGCCCCATCACTGCTGTCACTCCACCGCTGTCCCCCGCGTCTTTGTTGTCTTTTGTATGAGTCCTACATGTGGACTAAAGGGACCTGAAAAGATTTACCACGGATAAAACTTGAATGCCTTTACGCCCCGGTCGACACAATGCGAGCATTAGAGCCCGGGCTGCTGCTGCGTGGACTGCGTGCGTAAAAGATCTCCAAGGAAAACTAGAAGAAGAAAAAAACACACAAGCGAATGAAAGAAAGGAAAGCGGAGAATAGAGAAAGGTGGATAAAGATAATGGTGGACATGTTTAATAAGGAATGTGTGAATGTTCAGTTATTTTAGGATCTGTTCCATTTTAGTTTATAATTCAAAAACTGGCCAAATTAAGCAGATTATATATTTTTAAAAATGTCTATGCTTAAATTGACAGAATAACTAAACCTGAAACATATTTTTAAATGCTGGGTAAAAGCACACACTCTTATTAAATGTGTAATCGATTCATTGGTTGAAATACTGTCCTCAACCAGCTGCTTTACAGAGAGAAGGACACAAGTTCATTTATTTCAGAATAAACTCCCACTTGTGTCGATTTGCCTGAGCTCTGACACAGAGGACAATCGCTGACTTAGTAACTGAAACTACTAACTTAATAAATGGCAGGAGCGCCCACCTCCAGCCAGGTCCAACATCAGGACCAGCTTTGGGCTCATTGACAGCACAGCTGGTGCATCTCATTCCGCCTCGCCGGCCGCAGGGTCAGAGCGAAGCGACCAGAACGACCACCATTAACCTCCACTTCAGCCGGCTGTAACCCCGGAACAGCCGCCATTAAACCATGCAGTGATCAGCGTTAACCCCTCTGCAGCCGTATGGTTTCCATCAAACCGCCGCCTGGAATCATATTGTTACATTCTCAGTGGAGCTGAGTGATAAATGTTTGACCTTGTGCACATTTCGAGTCAAGATGTTTAGATTGTTAGTTTTGTTGAACCCTCCCCCCCTTTTTTACGAGCCCCAGAGCAGCTCTCCTGAACTAGGACCACTGACCGGGGGTGGGGTTCCATTGTGTTGACTTGCTCCAAAGCCCCCTTTTGTTTCCTGGTCACACCTGCAGCTCGGCGCCTTTGTTGCTCCACTATAGCAGAACTACCGCTGAGCACAGCCATTCTCCTGTTTCACCCCTCCTCTTGTCAAGGTAGAGAAGAAAGGCAGGACAGCAGATTTTTGGGGGGGCCCAGTGCTCCCCTTCTGATAAACCTCCGAAGCAACAAGTCCAACCAAGCCCCCTCAGAGGTGATCCTTCAGGATGGCAGTTATTACTGAAGTGGGGAAAGGGGGTAATAATCATTTCTGGGCCTGTGCGCCGGGCCGCTCTAATCATCTGGCTGGCTCACTGTCCTGTGTGGCTGGATCTTGATTACTTTCTCCGAGGCACAGTTGAGAGTTCAGACAACCCAGACATATCCAGTTTTTTGACGGACAGGTCGCGCACGCCCACCACTGGATTTTTTGACGTGCATACATTCGCCGAGTGTGAGGAGGGAAGCGTGTGAAACCGAACCCCGGTGCTATCTGGTTCCCTGCGCTGTGAGGTTTACAGCTCAGCACGGTGCTAGATGACAAGTCAAGCAGCCTCAAGCAGCAGCAGCCATTGTTCTGCTGGGATTACATCCACCCATCACACTCACACACAACTTACCAAACGTCACGCACCTCTGTTGTTTGCCTTCCTTTTTTATTAGCCCCAACTCCTGCGAGAAGACAAGCGTTCGGTGTGGAAGTGGAGGAGAGGGTACGGCTGACACAGCTAAGAGGGAAATGTGTTAATCCGTCATCTTAAACTCGGAACACTAAATCTTCTGCTAGCGTTGAGCTGCGGACCCCCGAACCAGGAGAGACAGTATTTCAGCCGACCCCCTCCCCGTGTTGAACTCCATGGGACCGAGCCAACAACATCAGCAGGGAAAGAGCGCGGTTGTAGGACATTGAAAAGCCTGTAATAACAGAGGTAGAGTGAGGCAAGGCTGAATGGCACCGAGTTGCGTGACAAGCCCAGCGTTTCTAGGCTTGTTGAGTCCTACATGTACACGCACACACACACACACTTACACACACACACACACACTGGAGGGCAGGAACAAGAGAGTGCAAAGGAATAGTCAATAGAAAAACACGCTGGGCTCACGAGAGATTGAGAAGTAATTTTAGATCGCTGACCTCTGAATGTCTTCTGTTCCTGTTTCACATTAACGTTTCTGAGGAAAGCCTGCGCCTCCGCAGCGTGGCTGTTACCATGCAAGGAATCATGGGAGATCAGAGCTGAGCCTCTGCCTGTGGTTGGACTGATTCTCTCCAGAATTGTTTAGTGGAGGAGACGAGCAGGAATGAAGTGGTGTGAATGCGCGAGCTTATGAAGAGGCGATACAGAGCAGGACTCTAAACTCCCGACAAGCGAGGAAATGATTTACTTTCGCGAACACGACCAAGTTCAGGTTTTGGAAGCGCCGCCTGCAGCCTGTATGATAGCTCTATAGAATTGAAATGCGAGCTGGGTTTATTTACCTTTCATAGATCCCCCTTTTTTTGCCTGTTGTTGTGCGTGAGGTATCTATTCCTGTCCCCGGCTTCTCCTCGAAAGTCAGCAATTTATTGCTTGGGTTTTAACACAGCCCATTTCTTGGTGTGAGAGCTTCTGAACCAGGTAATAAAAAGAAATAGCTTCTCTTTGCTTGCAGCGTAGTGCCATCACTTCTGGTTCAGATTAAGCTGCTGACAGTTGGTTTTCGATATAGATCTGCTAGACTGTGTGCATAGATTTGTCGATTGTTTGTGCCCAGACATTCATTTGTATCTAGATTCGAGTGCAGTGACTCTGTGCGTCATTGATGTTTGCAGTTGCTGAAAGAGAAATCTTTTTTATTCCGTCAAAACACCAAACCCGTAATTTAACTATTAAGCCGACTAATTAAGATGAAGTGCCTCCTCGTCCTGGCCATGAATTAACTCAGCCATAATGACACTGCTCTTTCACAGGCCTCAGTCTCCCACAGAAAAAAGGAGCAGCCATGATTACACACAGTTGATGACTAAAACACGCCGGGATTACTCTGATCCCATCGCGCCACCACTTCCATTTTTTGGTGACACATCATCGTACAGTAACTGTTCGGGCCAAAAGTGGGTTGTTACTGCCCGTCTGGTCAAAGAGGGTTGCTCACTTTTAATCAGCCTGTCGATATAAACACTCCGCGGCCGAGTCATGTGATGGATTATCCGTCTATATTTAGCTAAAATACCGTTTCTGTTGGCCAAGAACCTGGATCTTTACTTCACAGGTGTGGTGGTTCTTCAGAAATCTTTATACCCTTAGAAGAACAAGGGCTAAAAATTGCCACTCGGGGCCACAGTGACGTGAAGTCCCAACACGGCCTTCGCTGGGCGCTGATGATCCTGTGCGGATCAATCAAAGCACTAATGGCTTGGCAGGCCGGGCTCTCAGACAGCACTGGAGCAGGTGTGCTCTGGGGCTAATTGAAAAACGAGTCGATACCATGTGTGTGTTTGTGCGCGCACACGTGCTTCAGTCTTTGCATTACACCGTTTGAAAGAGCGTTTATGTATGTGCAGCCATGTATGTGTGTGTGTGTGTGTGTGTGTGTGTGTGTGTTTGTATCCCACTGTGCTCCCAGCTAATCCATCCCTCAGCCGGTGTGACGTCTCCCAGTAAATTGTTTATATCCGTTCAGGCTTTGCCAGCATGAATAATTTGTTTGTCTCATAAATATTTCACCGTACACCGATCATTAATATGCACATACACAGTCTGTCTTTAATGCACTTCTCAACACACTAACATTCACACTAAACCCCTGCCACTCCCACGATGAATTATTACCCAACGTAGCCGCTGCTGTATCATGTCTACAATCAGAACTATTAACCACAAAAATGACAATGTCAAAACAACAGTGCGTGGCTGCAATAAAGCACAGTGGCCCCGAGGAGAGGCTGGAGCAATAACAGCCAACAGAGCGCTAATAGAAGTCAGCTGAGGTCAGAGCGGGGCGGTGCACCAGTGATGGTGATGAGGCTGAAATGTGCTGATTAGTGTTGAGCCAGGCCCAAGACAAACCAACAGAAGCACAGATGTACAGACGCAGCAGGGCGGCCACGGACGCTCACAGAGAGGACGTCCGCTGCATCCAACACTCACAGAGGAGCCCTGCCGGTCGGTTGGCTGACCTTCCCCGGGACAGCAGATGCAGGGAGAGGTGGAGAGTGGGGGGGGGGGACAGTTCAGTCATCAATAAGCCAGAGAGCGCTTTGCATTTCACTAACTTGACGTGTGGGCGACAAGAAAAGAAAAATCTGCTGCAGAACTTGTACTTTCATTGTTCTGAGTTTGTTATTTTTTTTTTAACAATATGTTTATTAGGTTTTTTCAGATAAATAAGTTCAAACAGACAAATACTAGGAGTAAGTAAGAAATTATGCCAAAATGAAAGGAAAAGAGTCAATTGAAATAAAAGAAAGGCATAAAAACAAAACAAAAAAATAGGGCTGGGCAAGTTAACTCGTTTTAATCGAGTTAACTCAAGTGATGAGTTAACTCGATTGTTTATCCGCCAATTATTTTCTTTTTTCCTGTTCTGCAGCAGTCAGCAACAGACTTTCACAAAATAAAAGCCTGACTTTCACAATAAAACAATAAATAATCAAACCTGAGTTAATGCGAGATAAAATAATTAATCGAGTTAACTCATCACTTGAGTTAACTCGATTAAATGAGTTAACTTGCCCAGCCCTACAAAAAAAACAAACAGACAAAACTAACAAACAAGGGCGTACAACTCAAGACAATGAAACGTATTGATGCATCACTAGTGTACAAAATAGTTTGACGATGCTTTTTTTGTATTTGGCTCATAAGACCACAGCCTCCAGTTAGGGGAACAATATGAAATGTTCTACACGCTAACCAACAAGAATGCATTTTTGTGTGTGTGCTCACAGGTAACAACTCCACCAGTGTGAAACAGGAAGTGTCGTCTGTGAGCAGCCATGGGCCAGAGAGCTGTGCTTCTGCTCAGCGAGCTGCTGCTGCTGCTGACAGCCTCACGCACTCTCCTCGCCGTCAGCTTCCCCGAGGACAGCACCCCCCTCGATGTCGTCGACGCACACTGTGAGTGCACGCACGCAAATTACCTCAGCAGGCACGGAGGAGGAGAGACTAGGATAACGGCAATGTCGTTTGAAAAAGTCAACAAGTGGAGCAAATGTGCTCCTTTTGCTCCACAATATTTTCACTGAATAAAGAAAAGCACCAACCTCCTACTTGTAGTCATATCCATAGACATATATAAAGACTAGATGTCTCGCTCACCCATGACATTGTGTTGGTAGTGGTAAATAACCATAACTTGCTCAATTTTCAACCGATTTTGAAACGGTGTGGTTTGTTATAAACGTCAGAGATGTAGATATGACACTTGCATACTCATGAATAATTATGTTATTTTTTTTTTAATTAAAAAATGTATGCAGTGTCATAACTACATCTCTGACGTTTATAACAAACCAAACCGTTTCAAAATCGGTTGAAAATTGAGCAAGTTATGGTTATTTACCACTACCAACACAATGTTAAGGGTGAGCAAGCAACCTCTGGCAAGATGGCCGCCATGTGGTGACGTCCGGCTCCGTTGGCCGGAAACGCAGACGAGACATCTAGTCTTTTTATATATATCTATGGTCATATCAGCAGTTCAGACACTAGCATCCCCATATCCATAGTATTAAAATAAATCTGCTGTATGGCCAGTTTAACCATTATCTGGATTTCATTTTCATCTCTGTGATTTATTGGCAGAACGGAGAGATGTGCTGACATAGGCAGCTGTTATCTAAAGCACAGTGACACACATAGATATAATAATACAGAAAATACAGGAGATATTGGTACTGTACTATGACTAAGAGTGATTGGAAGGAGGATTTGTATAAAAGCTCAAATGTGGCAAGGAGCGAGTGTGGCTGTCCCACGCAGCAGTGTCGGCTTTTACCATGAGTTTCCAATTAACTGTGTGTGTGTGTGTGTGTGTGTGTGTGTGTGTGTGTGTGTGTGTGTGTGTGTGTGTGTGTGTGTGTGTGTGTGTGTGTGTGTGTGTGTGATATCTCCACAGTTTCACGGAGGTACCCAGTGTTCAGAGGCCGGCCCTCTGGCAACGAGTCGCAGCATCGCCTTGACTTCCAGCTGATGACCAAGATACAGGACACGCTGTTCATCGCTGGCAGGTAAACTCAACACACACACACACACACGCATCAATTATCTCCATCTTCCTATCTCTCTCTCTCTCTCGCTCTTTCACACATCCCCCACACCAATATACTCCGTCATTCCTTGGCAGGTAAACAGTTGCGTAAAGGGGGGGTAAAAAGCTCTTAGTGTTATTGGATCTGTGGCTTCTAGGCAGCATTGATCCAGGAAAGAGGTCTATCATCCCGGCCTGACGCTCCGTCACGGGCCTCTTGGCATCTTTACATGTCTTTTGGGTATTTATGGCCGCTGGGATTAATCTGACCGCCAGCTCTAATATTGTAGCAGGAAATCACCTCGACATCCACAGTATAAAACTCACAGCTCCGGAGCCGCCGCAATCACCGGCACATGCATCACTGCTGTCAGGTGGATCCTCCCACTGCCGGTTTGGGGCAGTCGCTGTGCTCACTGAGAGGGAATCAAAACGCTTTTCTGTAGTTGTTGATGAAACCAGCTGACATAAGCGGAGCAATAAGTGACGTGTCATCGGAAATTGTCTAGCGGTGCAGACTTTCAGGTTTTTATGTAACGGCCATAAAAAACTCTCTGAAACACATAATACAGATATGGAGATATATATTTTTCAGTTTTTCTAACCCAGGTTCTGAGAAAGAGAAGTTTAGGGTTTTTCTCTGTAAGAAAAGGCTGAAACCAATGATATAAGGTCTTTAAATGACAGATACAGTTCAGAAAATAATCTCACAACGTTGATTAAATACCTAAAGTAGACAAACTTGGCAAATGAGTGTCTGAATTCGCCGGCTTTTTCCCTTAAAATTTTTAAAGAACAGCTAATCCATAGAGGAAGTGTTTTTCAGAACAGAAAAAGATTATCAGTAAACCCTGATTACAGTTTATAGGAACATATTCCTGGTTGTGCTGTGTCGCTAAGCCGTATTGTGTTGTTGTTGTGTGTCCACAGAGATCAGGTGTACCTAGTCAGTCTGAGAGAATCCTACAGGAATGAGATCATTCCTTACCGGGTAAGATTCTCGCCACGAGCTGCTCTCTCGATCCACAAACAGTAAAAGGGCTCCATAGAAAATACAGAGCCATTCATCACTGAATGGACAGGTTGTAAAATGAGAAACTGGAAAAAGAAAGACTGTGTGTGTGCGTGCGTATATGTGTATGTGTGTGTGTGTGAGCGTGTGCAAGACCTTGTGTGTATTTCTGTGTGTGCAGAGCAAGTGTCTAATGCTCCATATTGGTTTCTACAGAAGCTAACGTGGCGATCGGGCCAAGCTGACAGAGACATGTGTGCCGTCAAGGGAAAACACAGAGTACGTACAAAAAGAAAAGTCATTCAGCTAATAGCTTTCGTTTCGTGTCCCACCGCACGGACAAAGAACTGTGAACAGAGACGCTGGCTGCTTCTCACCAACGCTGTTGCGTGTTGCGTCTCTGTTTTTTCAGGACGAGTGCCACAACTTCATAAAAGTGCTGGTGCCCAGAAACGACGACCTGGTGTTCATCTGCGGCACCAACGGCTTCAACCCCATGTGCAGATACTACAGGGTCAGTATCCGGTGCCTGAAGCATTTTCATAAGTCAACGTTTGGACACTGATGTGCATAAACGAATGCAAACAAAATCCGGACTAGTTTTGTGTGACTATCCTTGAGTAACGCAATCTTTATTCCCTCTTTAACGCATACGACTTGACTCCATTTGATTGATTCATTTCCATGTGTGCTCATTTCCACGGCGTTTCTTGACAAACCTCCGTTAACGTGTGGGCGGCCGTTGTTTTCTCCTCAGCTGGATAACCTCGAGTTAGATGGAGAGGAGATCTATGGACTGGCACGCTGCCCGTTCGACTCCAGGCAAACCAACGTCGCTCTTTTCGCGGGTAGGGGTCAAACACACACTCGCCCACACACACACACACACACACAATCATACAAAGTCTTTCTGAAGGAAAAACTAGTGTGTTCCTACTTACGCTCTCATTATCACCTCTGTGTCTTTGCCGGAGTTAAACTGGGCCTGCAGCGATAACAACTCAGCCAATTAAGCCTTATAAAAGAGGAAGAGCAACAAAGCGTTGAAGAGCAGTGAATCGCAGTTTTTGTTGACTCTGCTGCTTGTTCGTTTTTCAGAAGGGAAGCTGTACTCTGCCACCGTGGCCGACTTCCAGGCCAGTGACGCTGTCATCTATCGCAGTATGGGTGATGGATCGGCGTTGAGGACCATCAAATACGACTCCAAATGGCTGAAAGGTAAGCAACCGCCTCTCCATCGCTCTCAATCTTCAGGTCTTGCTTTCCTCGGGAGGTACACGTGTCGACCTGCCACCTAGCCTAATACGCACAGCGGCTTTGCATGGCGTGTGTGCGTGTGTACTTGGCTGTCGGAGCAGTATTTTGGAGTGATACACAGCGCTCCCGCCTTGCCAAGCTCCACGGGGATACGGCCTGTTCTCTCCCAGGCAATCTAGGTCACCCCTAGTCATATACAGCCTCGCACAAATCCCTGAAATATTCAACATGCACAGTGGTGGTGACGGTGCAGAAATCCACTTCAACTCTCTGCCTCTCTGCCTCTCTGTCTCTCCCTCAGAACCTCATTTCCTGCACGCGGCCGAGTACGGGAATTATGTGTACTTTTTCTACCGGGAGATCGCGGTGGAGCACAGCAATCTGGGCAAGGTGAGAGACCGTGCACCCGTCGTTCCTAATCTATGACATGTTCCACACAGACGCAGCGTGCAGGCCTTTTATCTGAACCCAAAAAAAGGCTTACACCTCCCTCGGTGCATGCAGCTCTGCCACAAATGGGCCCAGTAGTAGAGGGGCCCATTCAGGCGACGACAATATGTCACATTAGAATACGGGAGAATTTTCAACAGCCTGCATTTGCTGGGAATACTCAGCTAATGTAATAGCATTACACAGTGGGTTAGATTTGTGCCCGAGACACTGCGGACTGCCTGCTGAGGGCATTAGGATGTTCTATGTTCGAGGCCAAAACTCCAGATTTGAACGTGGCTCATCCCTCAGCTGGTCTGGCAGAGCCGCAGGAAGCCAGCATCCTCCATCAGCCACCGGCTAATAAATATTTCAACCCTACTAATGCTGGGGCGACACCTGGCCTCTGATGGAGGTTTGCGTTGGTAAATTATTAAATCTGTCCCCGGCCAACTGCTGCACACATTTCATTTAGACTCACGGCCTTGGTCATACACGTGTGCCCGAGGAACATACAGTCACATGGTGCAGCGCTAAGCATCTCGAGGCCATTTGTGTGTGTTCATCTTTTTTAAAGCGAGCACTCCAGTCAGGGGGAAGCGTCGCCGCACACAAAGTTAAATATGAGAGTGTGTGTTTTGCTAAGTCGTCTGTGCCGAGTTGCGACAGGATGGACAGATGCATTATTCAGCATGTTGAAGTGTTTTTAGCGATGTTCACTCAGCTGCTTTCCTCTTCCGCCCGGCCCTGTCTGCTCTTAAACCCCTGCTCCTCTCAGGTTGTGTACTCTCGCGTGGCCCGGATCTGTAAGAATGACGTGGGCGGGTCACAGCGAGTGCTAGAGAAGCACTGGACGTCCTTTGTGAAAGCGCGGCTGAACTGCTCCGTGCCGGGCGAGTCCTTCTTCTATTTCGACGTGCTCCAGTCCGTCACTGACATCGTGGACATCAACGGGGTTCCCTCGGTGGTGGGTGTGTTCACCACGCAGATGAACAGGTGAGCCGTGGCCGCTGGTATTTGCTGAATGAACAAGGACAGAATTCAGAATTTTTTTTACTTAAAGGTGACATATTATGCCCATTTTACCACAGTTGATATGGTTCATTGGGGTCTTAATGAAATGTCTGAAACATATTTAGGTCAAAACACCACAAGGATCATTTAAAACAGCACCCTTTTTACCCTGTCTATAACAGCCCTCCTCAGATTGACTCCTCAGGACGCACTCTAGCGTATCGTTTCTGACATAGAGGATCCACAACAAGTCGCAGGAGTCGTTTTTTTCCAGAGTTTTTGGGATGGTAGACACGCCAGATACCCAAATGAACGTGTAGAAGCACTACAAAAGTGGAATTTTCATAATATGTCCCTTTTAAAATCGAAATTTCTTTGTCTCCACAGTATCCCGGGGTCAGCAGTGTGTGCCTTCTCCATGGCCGACATCGAAAAAGTGTTCTGGGGTCGGTTCAAAGAGCAGAAGACTCCTGACTCGGTGTGGACTGCGTATCCGGAGGAGAAGCTTCCCAAGCCGCGGTAAGGACGCAACACTTCTGTTCCTCTGAAAGAAAGATTCAAACCCGTCTACAGCTGCACTGAGCCAAGTCTCGGAAAGAGGCTTTAATCTGAAACTTCAGATTTTAAACACGGCTCTCTCTGACTTTCCTTGA
Organism: Limanda limanda; assembly: GCF_963576545.1. Lineage (NCBI taxonomy): Eukaryota > Metazoa > Chordata > Actinopteri > Pleuronectiformes > Pleuronectidae > Limanda > Limanda limanda. The sequence goes on along the minus strand of NC_083638.1, from coordinate 8,822,358 downwards.
GGTGTTGCCACTCGACTCTGCAGCTGTTTCCCACCTGTCATGTTTCTCCCCTTTTAACCCCTCGTTGTCCGGGTCAAACCCAACGGAATCAAATCTTTCAGCACGGGGGGACCGGGTTATTAGCTCTGACCCGTCACACACATTCACCATCTGCTGATGATTTAATTATTAATTTGGCATAATTAGACCCGTTGCATATTTAACCTGTTTACAGCCAGCACATATATATTTGTGGCCCTGCCCTGTGTCCCAAACACAAAGTCCACGTAGCACCTCATTACCCCCGTGAATCATTGATGGAGGATAACCACGGATATCTATATTTCATGTTTCCAGCTGAGGTCCTTTTTGTGATCCTAATAAGCACCTGCTCCAACCCCCCCCATCCATCCTCTTGTTACACTTATTCAATGCACGTTGTTATGACTCTCTGGTGTGTGATAGAATGAGCTGATCTTTGACCTTTTGCCCTGCGTGTGTTTGTGCAACCTTCATCCCAGACCCGGGAGCTGTGCAGGTCACGGTCCAGCTGCGTCCTTTAAGAGCTCCATCGAGTTCCCGGACGACACCCTGCAGTTCATCAAGTCCCACCCCCTCATGGACACAGCTGTGCCGTCCATCGGGGACGAGCCGTGGTTCACCAAGACACGTGTCAGGTAAAGAGACCAGATGAGCGTCCTGTTGTTAATGGGTCAGTCTGAGGGAAATAAACATGCATCTTTTTAATCATGAACACAAACACTGCAAAGTCCCTTTCTCATCTAACATAATTAGCTGAATTTACCCCAACGGTTCAGGGTTTATTAACTAGGAAAAAAAATCGAAGCTAGAATGACTCTCAGTGGCCCCAACAATCCCCTTATGAAACCACATTTAATTTCACTAAGTCTGAATTTGGATCTGCACCAAAAACGCACACACTCTTTTCCACAAGATCCCAAATGATTCTCTGAGAAATCAACGAAAATGTTAAAAATTGCTCTTGCTATCATTTAAATATAAAAATACTGTATCTGCTCCCTGATCCATATCTGCACCAACATTTGATGGATTGCTTAACGGGGTCATGCTCCATCTGTCCACACAATTTCCTGGAGCAGTTTTTGCTTAATCCTGCTAACTAACAAACAAAGAGACGAGTTTATAAGTTCATATGTTTCATAACATAAATTGTAGAAAAGTTATAATCTGAGCAGTAACAGGGTTCCCGCGGGGTCTTAAAAAGTCTTAAAAGGTCTTCAATTTAATAATCGAAATTTTAGGCCTTAAAAAGTCTTAAAAAGGTCTTAAATTTGATTCGGCAAGAGCTGAGAAGTTAAAGGTTTTGTAGTGTTCGATGGGATGTTTAATTTCCTTCTCTGGACATGTTTTATGGAACATCCTTTTGTTTCAATTTATTTCAGCATGTTTAATGCATGTTTAAAGCATGTTTTAAACTTGTTTGACTTGTGTATTGTTATTGTTCTTATGTTGAATGAGTATAAATTTACTTTGTAAGTAATTCTGTGACTTATTTCTTTATTTATCTTGTTAAAACCTGTAGGAACCCTGAGTAAGCAAGACTGAGAATCTGATCAATCAAACTCTGTTATGTAATGTAAACTCTCAGTAATAAAACTCAGTCAGTGTTTTGCACTGAGGTTCAACACGCAGCTGCACATGATAGCTGATTAATTAACCAACAGGAGAATGATTTACAGGGACAATAATAAGCCCGTCTCACAATGTCCACTGTAGGTGAACAGAGAGCATGTTGATATCAAGCGCAATCGATGAAGTGAAACAAAGTTTGACCTTGAATTAAACGATCTCTCCTGTTCTGAATTGGAATTCGGTGAATAACACTCCCCCCCCCCCCCTCCCCCCGCTGTGTGTGAAGGTACAGGCTGACGTCGCTGGCTGTGGACAACGAAGCCGGGCCGCACAAGAACTACACGGTGGTGTTCATCGGGGCGGAGTCGGGGGTCGTCCTCAAGGTTTTGGCCAAGACCACCTCCTTGTCCCTGAATGACAGCCTGCTCCTGGAGGAGATTGACGTTTTCAACCGGGCAAAGTAGGAACACGTGAACTTTCACCCGCTCTCTGTTCTCGTTTTCTCTTCCTGGTCTCTCCTCTTTCTGAGAAGTCAGCTGCTCTCATATCGAAAGGTCATGCACACGCACAATCCACTTTTTTTTGTTGTGCCGGGATGTGAATTTGCACAGTTCCGTTTCTCAGAGGTTAGAATCTGCTTGGATTGTGAGAGAGAGAAGCTTTTCGTGGCCCCTCCACTGAGCGAGCGATTGAATCCGCCCGAGACTGAAACTGTAGCCCGACTTATCTGGTCAACCTCTGATCGTGTTTCTCGTTTTCCTTTCCAGGTGCCTGTCTAACCATGAAGACGACAAGCGTGTCCTCTCGCTGCATGTGGACAAAGACACACACAGCCTGTACGTGGCCTTTTCCAGCTGCGTCATCCGCATCCCCCTGAGTCGCTGTGAGAGACACACGTCCTGCCAAAAGTAAGTGACGCTCTGACGCTAGTGGTTAGAATGGGAGTTGGTCATTGGGTTGTGTCATAAAGAGGATGAAAACAGACCTTGTGGTTAATGTTCAATCGGAAACAAATGATTACACTGCACCTTCCAGAATGATTAAACCTTGTGGTCTCATGGTGTGTGTGTGTGTGTGTGTATCCAGGTCCTGCATTGCATCGAGGGATCCTTATTGTGGCTGGAAATCTCCCGGAGCTTGTGAGAGGATTCTGCCCGGTGTTCTGTAAGTTCACGTCCCAGCTGCAATATGAAGTGCAAATATCACAGATGAGAAAATGAGATAATGCGTTTCTCTTTTTGTGAGAGGGAGGGGGAGGATAAATCTCTCTGCTTACGCTTCTCGCTCTTCTTCTTCTTCTCTCTTCACAGGACCGGATATGAGCAGGACGTTGACCTTGGGAACACTGCTCACCTGGGAGACTGTCACGGTACGAGTCTCATCTCCATGCCGTCTTATCCACACACACATGCTTACAAACACACACACAGATATACACACACACATTTACACCAGTGAAACACAAACTCATTTCCACATACACCACCACTCACACCAGTAACCACTCCAGTAACTTGTCCCCGGCATAAGTCTATGTGCAGTATTAACACACACATCTACATGCAGTACATGGCCACCTGTAACTAATGCTGCCTGCTGGGGCGGAAACATGGACATGTACAATCCAGGGTCATGCTCAGCTGGTGCTAACGGCAGACGTGTTCGGATCGCTCGCGGCCAGAAAATAGGCCTTTACCGGTTTTCCTTTGAAAACATCCGCCTCTTCCGTTTGTAGCAGCTGAACATGACCCAGGCTGAACCTCAGTATCGATCAGAACCAGAGGGCTTCCAGAGACTCCAGAGAGAGAAGGACACTGTCAGCGAGTGCTTTATATCGTTATTGTTAAACCCAGTAAACTGCACTCTCGGTGTCTCTTTGGGATTTTTACGTTATTTTTATTTTTAGATTTAACGTCTGAATTCCCTTATGCTGATTTCTTGTCCTTTTAATTCTTTTAGCGTTTTTGGGCTCTACTTCAGCGCCAGATTACAAATCATTTGGCGACCCTACCTCTGGTTAGTTTGATCTTTTACTCAAATGGTTTCTTTCCTTGAGTTCAGCATCTCCAACCCTGTGTCTCTCCACCGCTGCCTCCATTCATCTTTTCTCACCAAACACCTCTTGGAATGCCTAACACCACCTGCTTCATTTTCATCGCCACGAGTGACATCTCCACCAGGCAACGTCGGCGCTCTCTCTCTCAGCACAGATTCACTTCCTCTTCTTCACTCATCACTTCCTCCTCCCACTTGCATGCCCAACCACCCCCCCTCCGCATCCTCACTGTTGTGTACCAACACCTCCTCTCGGTATCCCCTTCTTTTCCCCATTCAAAACTGTAAATAAAACACAAAAATGTACTTTCATTGGTCTGTGAATGTCAAAACAGCATTTTGTTAAACCATGATAACGATTATTCATTATTTGTTTGGACGCTAACCTTAAAAAAAATGACATTCTGCTCATGGCCTACTAACCGGGATGATAACAGTATGCATTACCCACGTCCACACGGTTTGTTTAACAATTTGTTTGTCACCACAGACATGGAGTTTTCATCTACGCCAGTCACTGTCCAGCCCAGTGTGCCCATACACCCCCCACTACTCATACCCACTCAGAGCCCCAGCTCTGGGCCTGGTCCAGAGCTCTACGGCTCAGGCTTTGTGCTGCAGGATGACCCAGCAACCTCCCATTCTTTAGACTCTATCCCAGGGGGCCGAGAGGGTAAGGCCCACAGGGAGGCAGCCAGCTCGCTGCACTGAGCCTGATCTGATAGCTGCCGCACTTCTCTCTGAGGCACAAGAATGTGAATCCACACATGTACCAATGCAGAGAATCACATGAACAGTGGCAGCTAGTTAGGGTTTTTAATTTATCATGAACATTTTTCATTAAGTGTTAATGTTCATACATCATTTATGTTTCCATATTTTTTAATGTTAATATTGTTTTCTCTCATTTAAGTTGTAATTTTTTCTATGTTCAGTCTTACATCATTTTAAATTATTGTCACTGTTTTCATGTTGTTTCTTTACAGTCCTTTGTTTGGATTTACATTCTGTCTCTGCCGGTGCATATATTTGTCATCTAACTTTAGATGTAGTAACTGTCTACTGGCACATGACTGACTGGGCCTGCTCTGCCACATCACTGTTGTGGCTGCACAGTAGATGACTAACTCTTTCAATGTCTGTGGTCACTAACAAACTCTCCGTAGAGCAGCAGCTGTCTCAACACCTGGAAGACAAACTCTCGTCTCTTTGCTCTACCAATCTTCATTCTGGTTGATCGCTTGATTTGGATCTTTACCTCTTTAAGAGTGCACTTCTAACCCTGTTGCACCAGAACGCATGACAAAATGCCCCTAGGGAACGTTTAGGACATTAATTCTTCCCCTCTAAACTAACATAGCATTGCCTCTTATAGCTGGTGAAATGGATGTGGGTACCTAACAACTTCTGCCAATTTTAACCACATTTCTCTTTGATAGCAATGTGTCCGTATATTTATGGAATTTGGTTGTGGCTACCCTGTAGATATAAAAAAGCAGAAACAGTTGCATGGTTGGGGTCGCACTCAAACATGCACATTTCTGCTCTTGAATGGGGAAGGACGCTTCACTGAGCACTTTACTCTCGTCACCAGGGGGTTAACCAATGCTTCAATGTTTTGTAGGTGTGTGGGATAACCAAGCAGCTGAGACCAACCAGATGGTCCACATGAACATCCTCATCACCTGCGTGTTTGCGGCTTTTCTCATGGGCGCTCTCCTAGCTGGTCTGATAGTCTTCTGCTACCGAGACTCATTCCTCCGTAAGCCGAGACACGTCCACAAGGACACAGAGTCGGCCCCCTCCTGCTCGGACTCCACTGGAAGCTTCATCAAGCTCAACGGCCTCTTTGACAGTCCAGTAAAGGTACAGCCATAAAAACAGCTCCAGTGATTTATGAAAGTCTGAATGGAACAAGAAGTGAATCAGTGCCTAATCTTTTTCTTTTGATTTTATTGCAACGCTTTTAGGAATACCAAACCAGCATCGAGTCCCCCAAGCTCTACAGCAATCTGCTGAGCAATGGCAAAGACCTGAATTCGCCCAACGGTGACACCAAGACCATGATCCTGCGGGAGAGTTGTCAGCCCCCGGAGCTTGCTGCCCTGCCGACGCCAGAGTCCACCCCAGTGCTTCACCAGAAAGGACTCCAGCCCATCAACAACCAGTGGGAGAGGGCGCAGGGGAAGGCCAGTGGGCCGTGCAAGGAGTCCAACTCATCAGCAGCAGCAGCAGCAAAGAGTCCTCAGTTCCTTCTCTCCTCTCCTGCTCCTCCCAACGCCAACCCCAACCCCCACCACCCTCACCTTGCCCTAGGACACTCCCACATCCCGAGTGCAGTTGTTTTACCCAATGCCACACATGACCACCACCCGAACTTTGAAAGTGGAGATGATACACTCCCACATTCCTCTGAAAAGAAACCGAAGAACCCAGATTCCAGGGGAAGTAGGAAGGAGCAGAAGAGGTCGGTGGATGCCAGAAATACCCTTAATGACCTTTTAAAACACCTGAATGACTCTGTGGCCAACCCCAAGGCCATTCTCCAAGAGGGATCAGGGCCGCGCCCGAGACAGCATCTCACACTGGAGCCCATGGAGGAGCTGACTGAGTTACCCCCCAGGGTGCCCAGCCGCGAGGCCTCCCTGTACTCTCCCTCCTCCTCCCTGCCAAGGCACAGCCCCACTAAGAGGGTTGATGTCCCCATGCCCAGCACCCCCACCACACCAACAGGTAGCCTGAGCATGGGGGGCACTCTGGAGCGGCAGAGAGGGGGGTACCAGCTCCACCGGAGTGCGTCTCACAGGCAGTCCTTATCCACCTCACCAAACGGGGTAACCATGGGAGTGTCTTTGTCTCGCCAACACAGTATGAACAGAGGTGGTTATATGCCCCCGACACCCCCCTCCAGACTTGACTCTCATATGGGAATGATGGGGGCCGGACTGCACTCCCCCCACCCGTCCTCTATGTCCCGACAGAGCAGCTACAGTGGGCATGGCTCGCTCCCCCGCACAGGGCTGAAACGGACCCCATCGCTAAAGCCAGACGTGCCCCCCAAACCCAACGGGTTTTCACCACAGAGTCCACAGATGCGAGTTGTCAATAAGTACAGTTATTAAAATAGCATGAACACTTCTCAGTGAGCTGTTGGCCTTGACCGTAGAGCTTTGAGCCCTAAGGGCTTGGGGGGGGGGGGGGGGCTACCGATGGGGTAGGGCCGAGTGTGTGTTCGTGTATCGACTTGAGGTGTGTTTCCCCTTTAAATGATATGCACAGTCACTCACACTAAAAAGGGAAAATCACATGTGGCCAAAGATACTCCTTGGGGCTTTTCGGCTCCCTACGCCTCCATCTCCCTCAGTTGTCACGGTAGCCACAAAGATATGAAGAGTGGACAGTGGTGAACCTGCTGCTCCCCATTGTATCTGCGCTTGGGTGTCGACCGGTCCCAGTTAGGTACAAGGTTTAGGACGCTAGCAGGGCCTGTGTGTGTGGTACCAGGTCCAAACAGTGGAGTACTTGAAGAATGGGTGTCATTTGTCACTGCCATTGAGCACTGTCTTCCCACTAATGTGAACTGAACAGAGAGGAGAGGTAGACCATGCCTTTGTTAGTAGGAAACCTGGGGCAGAGGAGAGGAAAATCAATTATCATGGGGTTCGTGTTGCTTGAGATACACATGACCACAAACGGCTGAATCAGGCAGCGAACAACGAACAAAGAGAGAGTGAAGATGTATGCATTAGTGTGTGTGTTGACTGGAAAGCAGGCTTATATAAAGCCAGCACACACATTAGGCCTTCACACTTGGTAAATCGAGAGTGTTGCTACATGCCAGAGGATGCACCTTAAGACCTGTAAAAGACCCAAGTCACTGTCTTTCATTTCAACAGCTTTCTTTGGTCATATTTGAACCCAAATGAAGCAAGCCTAAACCATATGTGTTTGTGTCCCTCCAGGGGGTTTGGGGTTAAGTTGGAACATTGACACAAACTCACTGGGACATTTTAGTACATGTGCTGCTATTTTAGACATAGGTGGTTTGTCTTTGATGCATTTATTTTCTCGACCAGACTGGGGTAGCCCCTGGTTGTATGGGTGTGCACATCTGCTACTGTGTGTGTGTGTGTGTGTGTGAGCTTGTGTGTTGTATTGCAGACAGAGGCCAAGTGATACAGTTGTTGGCAACCAAACGCACTGTTAAAGCTGATACGTGAGAAAAATGCTTCTCTCCTGGACTGAAAGCTCCACTGCCCCGTTTAGGAGTTATACTGCTGGTTCAAGAGACGTCTTTATGTAGCTTAAGTGTTAATAAAAAAAATACATTTCACATCTCGCTCTGTAAAAGAATTTCGTACAAAATGATTTGCCTTTCTCGTGTTTTGCCGTTTTATTTAAAGGATGAAACGAAAGCAGCACCAATGGTTTAGCTCATGTGTATGAATCCAACATTTCAGTGCACTTCTGCTGTATTGAACATTTGCGTCCTCCAGTAAGGGAGCACTATAATTTCCCTCCTGCATAAATCCTATTACGGATATATTAAACTGACTCTAGAACAATACATGGATGTGACACCTCTGTCATCTGTCGTGCCGTGTTCCCTGTGCAGCTTCCCTGCGAGTGGCCAGTGTACAATCAACACAACATTTTACCAATGTGTCCAAATGAGTCATGCTGGGAATGACAAAGATCCTGTAAATACTTAAATACTATAAATAAGGATTATAAATATTTTTAGGCAAGTGAACCTGATTCTGTGCATTGTGTGCCTTATTCACAAAACGAACTACTACAGTATATAATATTGGCAATGTCAATTGGTCCTCTGTATGTTATTGTCATATACTATATAAAGGGTTTTTTATACAATTGAAATTCAGCCGGACGTGTGTTGGGAAGTCGCGACTTAATCCGAAGTGACGTGGAGACAAATTGACAAACAGACCACATGCGGATGGTCGTCATACAAAAGGACAAAAAAAAGCATTTGAGGTATAAATCAGTTTTTCTTTCTCTATTACTGCTGATGTTGAAAAGAAGAACGACGTTAATCCACCACACAGAGGTGCCATGCAGTGAATGTATTTCCTTGACAGTGGGATGTAGGCTGGTTCGATCTCGCACTGTGGAGCAGTCGGCTCAACGCTGCACACATCCCGCCCACAGCCAATGTATTAACACAGTGTTCAAACGAGAGAAAGTCCGTCTGTTGGCGCGGGGGGGGGGGGGGGCGGCGGTCACGCAGAATCTGTAAATCAGCCGGGATTGTGTCGGCAGGAGTTGCTTCTTATCGGCCAGTAAGGACGACTGAGGGGTCGGGTTCCTTCTCTAGGTAACATCTGCAATCCTATCCCAGTGTCGGTCGCCTGTTTAGCCCAAAGCCACTTTTTGTTTACAAGTGATGATTGTATGTAAAGATTCTTCGCCTGTCATCTGGCCAGTGTTTTGGGCTCTTTTCTACTCCGCACACGCACACCAACATCACACACACACACACACACACACATACACACTCAACACACACTGCTCAACTGCCTTGTACATTGCAATATGAACGGGGTCTTTCTGTTGCAATCTAAATTGAAGCCTTTATATTTCAGTCTGAGCTCTGTGTACGTGGAGATGAAACCGGATTTTTTTGTCATGTAACTTTTGATTTACATACTGTGCAACATGGTGATGCAAGGCCAGCTGTATATATATATCTGATCTCCAGAGTATTTGAGCATGTAGATAGGTTGTAAAGTTGTACTGTGAATGTGTAAATAATAACGATGGTCTTTGTTTCATGATATTTTTTGTTGATTTTTTTAACACAGCATGTATAGTTGAAATAAAACATTACTGCACAGAAACAGGTCTTGAGAGTTTTTTCATGTTAAGGACGATGGAATGGGTTTTAAATGGGTTTGTCTGGATGCAGCATTTTGTGTTTCTGGTGCGAGAGAGAGCGTAGCGGAGAGCTGAATCCTATGTTAGTGCTTTGAATGCATCTGAGGGACAGGCAATGTATTCAGTACTTGTTGGGCAAACGTATGCGTCCTAGCTGAGCTTGGTGAGTGAGGTATCAGACATGAAGAGTCTGCCGAATGATTGAGGGCTTCGGGGTATTTTTAGAGCGGGGTTGTTTTGAAGTTTGAGGCCAGCCCAGAGTCAACCACTCCAGATAGCATGTGGGAAAGTTTCCAAAGTAGTATGTTCCTCTAGACACCAAACATCTGGACTTACCACTGCTCAGGGCACAAGATCTAAGCCACCAATAAGCTGCGGCTGAATGCACACACTTGTATACAGAGCATTTAAGATGCATGTAGCTTACACTCCAGCGCAAGATGTTGTGCACAGATACGGCCGTGATTAAGATTGGCTGTCAACAACAAAGCATAAAAGAGCAACAGCTGGACGGAGGATAATTACTTTTCGTGCGGTTCCGATAAGCAGTGAGGAAAAAACGATTGCCTTCTCATGCACAAACGATCACAGTGCAGCACATACGCTTCATGTGGGGTAGAACTGAACTCACGATTTAGGTCCCAGAAATACGCAGGCAGGCAGAACAATAAAATGTGAAAAGAGGATTTATTGTTTCAAAAACGAGAAGAGGAATGTAGACGCATCCGACCGACTGGTTTCAAATCATAAACACGGGATGTCGCGGTGGTTTGGCGGCCTGCAGAACCCAGACTGCATAACAGCAACATCTTCCAGTGTGAATCCGGTTGTGGAACATTTCCTGCACCTCTCCTCACTGTTTACTATCAAATAAAAAGCACAATCTGAAAACTAGAATTGCACTCAGAGGCGTGCATTCCCCCCCCGCCAAGGCCCCAGCAGTCCCCTTATAAATCATGAATATTTTATTTTCATTTGGATCGGCATCAAACTGCAGACGCTCAGCGATCAGTCCTCTAAACATGCCACAGATTGCATTAATTATCAATCAATCAAATCTAATTTTGTTTGTAGAGCAGAACTAATCACAGGGGGAATCAGACGTTTGAAACCTCAGAGAGCCACATGTGAGCGATCGCTCTCAGGGACAGAAGTGCAGTAGATGCCGCGTGTAGCTGAGCACGTCGACAGAATTACAGTATTTACAAGATTGATTAGAAGAAACAGTGTGTCAATGTTCAAAGTATTTTATACATAAGAAAATCTCTGATAGAGACTAATAGTGACTAAAATAAAACGTGACAATGTTGCACTGTTAAAGAAAATGAAAGAAAATCTGGATTCGCACCAAAGTTTAATGGCTTCTTCTGTCCTGTAGTTTTTAGTGTAATCCTGCTTAGAAACAACAAACAAAGGCAAATGAAAACATAACCTGGTCTGTGGAGGTAAAAACAACAAACATCTTAATCTAATCCCCGCATTCTGATTACTAACTTCTTCCACAAGCTCGTGTCAACAACCACAGACACGTTTGTCAAATACAGAAAGTGAGAGGGATGTGGGTCCTCACGGATCTGCTACAGTTACAGCGCCTGCTCCTGGAAGAGGAAGCAGCCGATTGGACGACCGGCTCCGAGGCTTTGCGGCTCACTGCTGCCGTCGCAATGTTGACACAAGTGCTCCTTCATTTGCTTTCAGCAGGACCTCCCGAAAACTCACACCTCCTAGCAACCCAGCTCTGTCTCCCCCTTCCCCCCCCAACACACACACACACACACAAGGGAAACATTCTCCCCTCTGGGTGTTCTGACAGGGGGGGGTTGGGGTGTGATTTGGTTTGGAATGGGAAACAACAAAGAGCGCGCCTCTCGCTATTCTGATGTACATCCCCATGCTCTCGATTTATCAGATGGTCTCTTTGAATCAGTGGAGGCAAATCAAACAGGGCCGGTGATTCTGTCGCCGTTTCATTCATTTGTCCGTCCGCCCGGCCGCACTTAGTCTCATTACAAGCACAGACTGTTGGCGGACAAGAAGCATGTGCTGGTTGTTATACAGACATGGCTGCAAGTGTGTGTGTGTGTGAGTGTGTTTGTGTGTGTGTGTGTTTCCTCCATTTCTCCAGGGACAGACGAAGCAAACGCACCTACATTTAAGTGGAACACATCAAGGCCACTCACTGCGATGCAGGAAGATGAAAGTAAATTGCTTAAGTTGAAAGTTCGGGTTAAAATAAGCTTTGAAACAGCGACTTAAAACACAGGGAGAGCAGCAGCATGTCCTGACGCACTTTCTTCGCAGCATCTCTTTAGAAATTTAAAGATGGTGATTAGACTGAGAATCATCCATCTATGCTCCTGCCTGTCGTCTTTTCTTAAAAGCCCAGAGGTGAAACCTGCAATTTCATTTAAAGCCTCGGTCATGGAGAAGCTGCTCAGACGGATTCTTTGTGGGCTGTAACACGTGCTCGCTCCTTCGCTCACTGACGCATTCGAGTCGGACTGATTGTCAGGCTAATGCTTCGTTTCAAAGTGGTATTAAATGACGGGGAAGCAGCACAAAATGTCTTTAGTATTGGACTGAAAAAGTTTTGACGCCGATCCAGTGAAAGGTGCACAGTCCGGAAAAGCCATCAAAATCGAATCCGTGTGTCAAGTGCCCTCACAGTGACGGCTGATTAATGGCTCCCACTGGCTTGAAAAGAGACGTGAAAGGCAGACAAGAAAAAGCAAGAAGTAGAAAGAGTGAAGTCGGAAAAGAGAGTAGTTACCTTCCATCGAGGAGGTTATGTTCTCACCTCTGTCTGTGTGTTGGTTGGTTTGCCAGCAGGATAATGACGAAGGCACTGAGCAGATTTCAACGGAACTCGGTGGAAGGACGGGACGTGGGTCAAGAGAGGAGCCGTTACAATCTGGGGCAGATCTCAATAAATGTTGTCGGAGTCAGTGGCTGCAAACTCGCTGTGAGAATGTCCAAGTGAGTCCATGTGAGAATACAAATATCTCGGGACTAAAGAGACACATAGAAATAATTCAACTCAGAAAGACGATGAGATTCAAGAGCTTTTGGTGATAAAGGGAACATTCCGGGAACATTCAAAGTTGGAAACTTTCCATGGGATTTAACGGGAATATACGGGAATATACGGGAATTAATGGGAATTAACAGGAATAAACTGGAAATGTTGTTGGTCATTTATACTAACTGTATTTACCTTGTCATATACAGACATAAATATAAACATTTTGTTTTGTCATAGGCTGATTTGAGCCCTGAGGAAACTTTGGGCACTTGACTATATGCTTCTGCATCGTTGTGTCATTCTTAACATAGATCTTTGCACAGTATTTGCAAATGTACACAGCCTTTCCTAACATCTTTAAAATAGAGTTTTGAATGAGGTTTTTATTGCTCAGCGTTTAATTTGCGTAATTTCCCGAGCTTAACTTCCCATGGGTTCCGGAAGGTTTCCGGAAATTTATCGGAAACTTTCTGCCCCTTTGCAACCCTAATAAAGACCAACGCGTTGTTCTGTAAACAAAACACATGATTACCATTGATTTAAACGTTCTCTACTGTCAGACCGAGAAAATCTTGAGGTGCGTCCAGAAAATGTCCGGACACAATTTGCCGGAGTTCAGTCTTATGTGTGTGAAGAGTTTGGTGCAGCTTGATTGAATTTCAAGGGAGTGTTAGGTCTTGGTAGCAGTAAGTCCTCTACTGTGACATCAACTATTCACTGTGCACTTAAGAAGAGATTACGATATTCGGATGGTGGATCAACTATAAACACAGCAGCTTAATGAGGGAAGTATGGCAGATCCAGGGGCGTTCCCTCTTCCTTCTGAGATTCAGCCAAGCTCCACAATCAACTGCATTGACCCCCCCCGGGAGAGAGACAGTGGGAGAGATGGAAAGAGGAAGAGAAGAAGGCTCCAGTGGTTTGAATTCATTGGAATATTACGTAATGGCTGCTCAGATTTCCCTGTGGTGAATAGCTCATGTGTTCCCAGAAAAACCTCCAGAGAAATACTTTTTTCTTCTGCCTGCATTTGCGCTGCCACCTGTGTTGTATCAAGGTTACTGAGGTGGAGGATGAGTGGGATGAATATGAATATGATACAAAGACAATGCATACATTGTTCAATCACAATCATAAAAATGGATCGCGCTGTTGTTACTCATTTATTTCCCTTTGTTTTATTGCAGTTCAAACAAAGCAGCTCTGTCACTTCATGAAACAAGTTATGTGCAACACTCGTATAATAAATTTCAGTTTCTCATCAGCACATGAAGTTTTCCTTTTTACCATCAGACTAAACTGAAGTGAGAAACATATAGAGACTGTAAAATGATCAGCAGTGATGTATGACATCGTAGCGAGATAAATATGTGTAACTTCATCAATATTAAATTATCCTTCTGCTGTACTCAATTCAAACTATGAACAAAGAAATACATTCAACAAGATACCCTGCTGTTATCCTGCAAAGCTCAACTTCACTCCAGGAAAATAATATGAATAGTAATAAATAATTCATAGTAAATAATGAAGAGACAAAAGCGATATCTGTTTATGAAGATGAAGCGACTATAGACTGTCTATAAACACAGCCGACATGACAGCATTTGTATTATATTGTGTTATTAGAGCAACTCTTGGCCCTGACCTTTTATCATCCATGGCAGCATGTGGACACCTGTGACATCACGGATCCCTTCGACGATGCCACCCACTGCTGGAGAATATGTCGGAAACATACGGAGTGCGTCACTGAGGGGCGAGTGCCATCTTTGGCTTGTTGTTAAATGTGGAAATTAGAGCAACATGGTATTGAATCGGGATACGAGTCAGTCAGTAGATTAAAAATGTATCGGCCCGACGGTACAAGCCAGTCTGGTTGTGAAAGTGTCAAGAGACGCAGACAGAAAAACAATGTGAACCCAGACACAGCTCCTGTGGCTGCAAGTAAAGGTTCTTATGTGTCAGATTTTATACATGTGTGTGTGTGTGTGTGTGTAAAGTGTTTTGAAGACGAGGTGTGTGATGGGGCGAGTTGCAGCAGGCCTATCAAACACACATTCTCCCACTGAGACTGTAAACATCTGGGAGTAAAGTCTCGTGGCAGCTGCATCGTGAGTTCAGGTGAGAGACGATCACAACAGCGTGTCCGTCTAATTGCTTTATAACCGTCAACCTCCTTTATCTACTTTGAATTTACACAATGTCTCTCTCTTTCTTCTTTTATAGTTCTTTCCACTCTCTTTGTTCAGCCCCGCTCTACAGCTTGACTCAGGCCTTTTACAGTGTGGGTGTTCTCAGAGCTTTGTTGGTAAACCAGAGGATTATCCCAATTGCTTTATGACTAAGGTCTAGCCTGCTATTATGGAGCTTTGTCATTGGGAAATCACATCTTCCCAGTCACGCACCCTGAGAAACACACACACACACACACACACACACACACACACACACACACACACACACACACACACACACACACACACCCCCTTATCCCTGAGGGGTCGACGAAAAGGTGCACATCGCAGCCGATGGGACCCGGATAACCTGCAAAAACCAGGAGCCTGGGAAAGCCCCCAATGCACACACACACACACACACACACACACACACACACACACACACACACACACACACACACACACACACACACACACACATATATATATTTAACCAGCCTGTGGTGTAAACCCACCCTCAGGCAAGGGGCTCGGCGGGAGGAGCAGGATGCTGTAATAATGATAAAAAGCTTACGCCATGAGCAGCAATATTCCTTTACATAACAAAGAGCCCCTTTAATTGCCGTTCAGATAGGAATGATAAGATCAGACGTAAATTACAGATCAGAGCACAAGTTCTCAGAGACGGGCCACGAAAGAATAGTGGAATATAAGTATGTCTCCGGGATCAGATTACGTGGGGCGGTCCTAAGTGCAGCACTCCGCCTTTGTTAACGGGCTTAATTGAACATAGCTCGGCTCTGACACCGGCTAACAACATGAAGTTAGCTCCCTCCTGCATTAGTGCCAGAACAGATTTATTCTCCCAACAGATCAATGGGCTTAGAGTCCGTACACATCAACACAGGGAGGTTTCACGAGCAGGCTGCTGCATCAGCTGCCTAATTTTCGGCCTCTGCTCTGCGCTCGTCCCCCCCCGACCAACCTCGGTCGTCACAGAGGAGAAGAGAGATCCTGAGCACGAGGCCGAGACACCGACTCTCCTGTTGCCGTTTCCCTTTTGTTTTTTTCATCTATCTATCGATACGAACATGGTTGTGCCCTCGCTGCCCTGCTCACAGAGTCCAGATCAATACATAATGGGCATCTCTCTCTCTCTCTCTCTCACCCTTCCTGTCCTGATTGAACACTATCTCTTTGTGTTGTTAAGGCGCGTCCATAGTCTGGGAAAGGCGAGGGATTGACGGAGGGTAGCTGGAGGGGAAAAAGAGGAGTGAGGACGGAGAGAGAGAGAGAGAGAGGAGAGAAGATGGCACGAAAAGGAGGAAGAGCCGACTGCCAAGATGTTGCACAACAACCCTATAGTCTTTCCAACAGGCAGAATTATCATTCAGGGCAAAACCACACCAACAAGCATCCAATACCATGGACTCACAGGATGCAGCCCCCCCCCCCATCCCTGACAGCACATACCCTCACGTCACCTGATGGAAGATTTCAGTTGTTTTCATCTCTGAAGAAATCCTGGAAAAATTATATGCCATAAAATACCTTCAGAACGTGTTGTAATCCGTAAAGGATAATAACTTATGTTGTGTTTTTCTGTTAAGGTGGAAATCAAAATAGAAGGAATTTAAAAAGTTCCTGTTATGTGATTATTATGAGTTGGTTCATTGAGTTCAACATCGATAACACATCTGATCATCATGTGACCATTCAGGGAAACTGTAAACTCTGGTGAAAACAGGAAGAAGATTATCTTCTCTGCAGCCGTTCACATGCTTACAGCAAATATTACTGAAGAGAATCAATAATAGTGCTTGAAAACTACAGAATATAATGGACTGCATATCTGAAAGTGCAAAAGTCTAACCCCTGTGGGGAAATGTGGCACATAAGTCACATGATTCATGTTCATCATGATTTAATAGCAAACTCTGTTCCCATTTACACTTTGTAGCATTTTGCTTCTTTCAATTATTCAACGTTTCCACGTCAACCAAAGGTAGAAGCTTTTGCACGACAATTCTCAAAGACTAGATTTTCTTCCAGTGACTGTGGTGCAAAACCCTTTGTTCCTCCTGAACACGTAAACTGAAACAGATACATATTTTCCTTATTGAAAAAAAAAGGCAATTTACCAAAAGTAAAAAAGGAATAACTTCATCTGGGTCTATTTTCAGATGCGTGTTATTAGTAAACTCTCAGGGCACATGTCAGCAAAGGCAATTATATAACTCATTTACATGTTTTTGTGGTTTTTGGAAGTCTACAGAGAAATAAACTATCTCCCTCTGGCTACACAAGCAATAATTAGTCGTAAGGTCAATTTATTGTTCATTTTGCTTTTTTAGTGGGATTTTAAGGCAAAGATTTTTTAGATTTTTCTAAAGAATCGTGTTTCCTTCAATAATCAGAGATCGTTAATTAAGTTACAGTTTAGATTTTGGAAAAATGTTACAGCTAAAAAAGCTACAATAATATTCAACGCTAACTTAAACCAGCCAGAGTGGAACTAATGACATTGCAATTGTTCAATAATGTAAAATACGGCTTCAGATTTACTTTTCTTTCACAAATGAATGGACCTCAATCCCATTTCATCGCAGGGAATCTGCACCCAGTCACAGCTACCTGATTTCACAATAGCTTTTCAAGCTAAATCTTCCAGCATCAAGTGCTTTTAAAATCTAAATTATGTGAGGAACCTTTAGTCCCCGACAGTCTGCCCTTGAGTGCAGCTCTTACAAGCCCGGCTCCTCGGAGTCGTGGGCTTTGCTCAGCCCTTGTGCCTCTGCATGATGTGGAAAGTTAAAAGGCTGTCGTCTGGCCTCAGGAGCACTTCAAAAAGCCCAAAGCAGTGTGAGCTGCTGCAGCACAAGTGACAGACACACACAGGGGGTCAATGGCTTTTGTGAATGTGTGTGTGTGTGTGTGTGTGTGTGTGTGTGTGTGTGTGTGTGTGTGTGTGTGTGTGTGTGTGTGTACGTGTGTTGTTTCATAGGTGCAAGTGGCTTTGCGTGTGCTTATGCGTGTGTGTTTGTATGCGTGTGTGTTTGTATGCGTGTGTGGGTGTGTTCTGGGCGAGGGGAGGCCTATTAAAAAGCTGCCTGAGGAGAGGGCTTTCAGTTGGGAATCTATGGGGGGGCAGAGAGGATGGCAGGGCCATTGTGTGTCAGAGTTCCATCCTGAGAGCTGGAATTAGAGCCTTTCTCCTCTGCTCGGCTGGAAGACTCTGTACCACCACCGACCCCGTGTTTAATTAGAGCGGCTCTGGAGAGACAGCCGAGAGAGAGAGAGTGAGAGAGAGAGAAGGAGACGGAGGAACATGAGTGATGAGGACGAGAAAGAGAGACAAATGAAAAGAAAACATAATCACTGAGGGGAAAGGGGACGAAGGAGAGGAGCACCGGATTCACGCCGCTTGGCGATGCTGCGCGAGTCTGATTAGAAGCGTAATGAGGTGAAGGATAACAACAGGATGTGGAATGTGATAAAGGTTAGGCCCGGCGGTGTCAGGAGGATCTCTGCAGCATGCCACTGGGTCGGAATCGCAGCTAATAGGAATAACTTTCACTGGGGTGGATTCGCCTTTCTGTTCAATTAGCTCTCCCACTTTCAGGAATCCTCACAAAAACAACGCCGCTGAGGGCCTTGGTGGAGGTTAGAGTCCAATCACATTAGGTAAACAAACATTAATGGATGATAATGAATGTGAGCATTTTCTACAAATAGAGTGGCCATTAATATTGATGATTGTTTTTTATCCCGATGCATTACGGACCGCAGCAGCATCAATATTTGTCAGAGCAAATTAGTGCGAGAAGGTGCATTTATCAGTGACTGGTAACTAAATGAGTAGATGGAGGAGATAAATGCTCCGCGGATGATCCATCCATTTGGGCACGTGAGGTTTGTTCACGTTGAGCAGGGTTGATGGTGACGGGGGGGGGGGGGTACTACGTGTCGGGCTTTGTTCCAAAACAACTCATTCTGCTGAACAGTGTAATACCATTAAGGGCTAATGGTGAAATGGTCCGTCTTCGAAAGAGCTGCGTGTTTGTTTGCTGGCAGCGTGATCAAAAAGGCCGTCCGACGGAAAAGACAGATAATACACAATGTCAGTGTGTGTGTGTGTGTGTGTGTGTTCCAACTCCCGACTAACAAAACCACAGAAAAACAGAGGGTTAGGGATGTTGATAGATTTTTTGAGACTCCTGTGTCATAACACTGTAAAGCGATTAGATGGGAAAGGGGCCTATCATGGGGGGATATCACAGGACTAGGTCTACAGTATGTACACTCACACACACACACACATACACACACACACACACACACTCATACACACACAGCCCTAGCGTGCGGAGTGTGTTGACCTCTTTCTCTCTCCTGTGTGTCTTAATCCTGCTGTCTGCTGTGGTTCCACCTGATTAGTCTGATCATTCACATCTGACAGGCCCATTTCTTAACCATTTCTCGACACACACAGACAAGCAGAGACATATATATACACACACACACACACACACACACACACAAGAAGTCAAGCACTCTCATAACAACACTGGTGACGCATCGCACACACAATCTGACGACAATCTCAAAGAGCAAAAAATACATATTAACGGCCTGAAGAGAATCCCATCTTGGCCGAATCACTCACAAGGAAAAAGATCCCATCATAGCCTGAGGTTACCAGAGTCACATATCACTTCACATGGCCAGTTGCAAACAATGGCTCATTTAATGTCAGATGCACACACACACACAGAAACACACACATTCACACACTCTCACACACACATATAATTAAGGCTGGTCGACGTATATAAATAAGAAATGGTTCCGCATGGAAATATGCATAATGAATCTGCATTCAGTCTCCTTGGGGATTTCAGTGTGGAGCGATCCAGAGGTGAATGAAGTCAGTAGGCCAGAAACAGAATGCAAATGTGAGCCTGAACAATGTTGTCCTTCACCTGCTGAGATCTAAAGCGATAATCAAGAGGCGTGGAGAGCCGAGGCGACTATATCTGTGCAGGGGACCTCGCTGACTTTGACTGACTCCCTCAGGCGGCAGATAAGAGTCAGCGTGGTGTGTGTGTGTGTGTGTGTGTGTGTGTGTGTGTGTGTGTGTGCGTGCGTAGGGCTTTTCTAACTAGCGAATAGTGGGCCTCCTTGTTGTTATACGCTCATCGACAGTGGACCAATGAGCCACAAGGGGACATTTTAGAGGTCCTCTGTTAGTCATGGCTTACATAATGTCGTAATTGTGACTAAAACTATTTTTTATCTTTTATTTTATTTAAGTGTTTCTGTATTTAAATTTAGACTCAGCTTTAACCTCCACAGGCCAGCAGGGATTTCTACAACTCATTCAGCTTTTTTCTATAATAATACGTTTGTGTTAAAATGGTTCGATGGCATTTTAAAAGATAAACATGTAGTTAGAACTCACTACAACTGAAAGACTACCAATCACAAGGCAGCAGGTCATGAGGTGTGAGGTTCACAGCGATCTGACGACTTTGGAAGTTATGTAGGTTGAACTCAAGGTCAGTTTATAACCGACATTTCAAAAATGTTGGAATCCTCACACTGAGTGCAGTATGATGAAGCTGAGCTTTTGTCTCACAGGGATTTGTTTTTCAAATGTTTGACTAACTTTGAGCAGTGTCCTGGTGGCCTCACTTTAAGGCTGTTGGAGTACCAGGACCATTCAGAAGTTTGGAGGTTCTGGGTTTGATCCTCAGGCAACTTGTTGTACTTTGAAGTCCTGCGCCCCAAAAGAAAAGTTCACAATGTTTTAAGGCCTCGACCTTATAGTGTATGTTGGGATTTCACGCTATAGAACAAAAATTTACTTGAATTTAATTGAATTTACAAGCTTTAGGATGGGTTCTAATCCCTGTGAGGCGTGTTGAAATTTTAAGTTGAATGGAAATGTTCCATTTTGAAGACCAACTTTCAAGTAAATGTTCCGAGGCCCTAGAAAATACAGGCCAGTTGTCTGAGCATATAACTCAAGGTGTTAAAGGTCTGCTTGAAGGAATTGAGGACGCTCAGTGAGTTTTGAAGTCCGGACGGAGTCAGAATCTCTGAGACATAGAGCTCAAGTGTTTCTCTTCAAAAAAGCAGAGGGAGTAAAATAACTAAACTGGAGCTCTGACATCTTGGGTTCACTCCTCAGACCATCACCAAAAGTAAATATTCAAGGGCTCAAGGAAATAGGCGTCAGTTGTCTGACCAAATAGATTCCTTCGTAGACTGAGGATGAGTGAGTTCAAACAAGGATCAGGGAAATTTTGACGCCCAAAACGAGCAGTCAAGACTAAAACGTGATCAGAGAGAAGCTGATATGGTGCAATGATGATGAAGGAAATGGTTTTCTTCACCAGTGGTGCAGTGTTTGGTGTGAACCCATGTCACAGATAAATAAAGTAAACACTATGCACCTGATCCCTGACCTGACGAGAATCTGAAATGTCATAAAGGTCCTGTTCAGACGTGGTATTAACATCCATCCACAGAGATCTGATCACAAATTGAGTTAGTCTGTTCACACCTGAGATTAAAATGCTGAATGTGTCTCCTGTCTCCGGATCTCATTTCCCAGTGTTGATAGTAAAATCACAGTATGGTGAGTCAAAAGCATGAGAATAAGTTTGATTCATTGTGAAGCTGCAGCAGGTCAGAGGACGTCAGCTGAGGAGACAGGACCAGGACATATTTGCATTCACACAGGACAAAGAAAGTGATCAGATCTTAGAATTGATATTGGTGCATTCAGACCTGATGGATGTTGACATCTGAATTCATTTGTAAGTGAAAGATTTAGATTATGGGTTATCGTTTGTAGAATGATATTCAAAGAAATGGCACACTCATCTCCCTTACATTAAAAAACATGAAGGAGTGTGAATCCTCTCTGAAGTCCCTCTATGCAATTTGTGTGAGAAAAAACGTGGCACTGCTTCTGACACCGAGGAAAAGTTTGATTCCCTGGTGGCGTCCTAAAATTACCCCGACCGCAAATCCCAGCTCAGTCTAGACCACACAGGAAAAGTCCCGGAGAGCTGCGGCTGCAGTTTGCAGAAGGTGAACACAAACAAACTTTGTCAAGTGATTCCCTCTTTCTCTCTTATCAGCAGAACAATCCTCTTCCAGCCCCGAGGCCAGGATTCGCTTTGTTTACAGCCCAGCACACGGTGTTCTACACGACCCTACCTGAAGCCGGGGTTTCATATCTTTCTCTGAGCTCCGGCAACACATCCTCCTCCCCCCGCCCCCCCGCCCGGGCCTCGGTTCAGCCACAGACCAGCTATCCCATTGCCTGGACAAAGGGAGCTTCACTGGGATGTAACTCAGGCCTGCACATATAGAAAGTAGGGACAAAGCCTCCTATTCTCCTCCAGCGACAACACCTTTTGTGTTTCTCTTACAATAGAAAATACTCTGCATTCGCCGGAGAGAAATAAAAGTGGCAAAAACAACCTCAACATTTAGTGAAATTAGACACAAAGCATAAGAGATAAAAAAAAACAGGACGACAACCAGTTGCTGAGTCGATTTGGTATTTAATTTTTGAGGCCAAGGCTCTCATCACTCGTGATGTTGTGATATTGGTGTAAGAATAAGTGTCAAAGTGTCCCTGGAAGTGATTCTGGCGCTTTTGCGTTGTAATATTGTGTTAAAATACACAAAGTCACCGGATTCAACTTGCAATACTTAAAAAGAAAGTAAAAAACTGTTGAAACAGCACTTAAATCAGGTTTGTGTTATACATCAGGCATATTCTGGATAACTGTCTTAACGTACAAGTTTGTAGCACAAGGAAATAAAATAAGTAACTAGTAACAATTTTACAATCAGGAAATTCAATCATTAACTTTTGTCCTTTTCTGTTTATCTCCCTTTTATGTGGTTGCTGGTCTATGTAAAAATGTTATTGCTCCGAATAAATGATCATAAAAGGTCATAAAGAAACAGAAAGATAATTTCCCTGAACAAAAGTAAGGAGGTGGGGAAAAAGAATGAAAGCGATTTGACTGTGATTCTACCTGATGCACCGTTTCAGACAAGGCTGTGTTATATTAATCAAACAGGAAGTTGTGCAGGTTTTCACAGATCTAAAAAGGTAAATAGTCAAATGTGTGTCAGTTAATTTCATTTTAATGCACACCAGCGGATCCACTGCAATTTAAAGGGGACATATTATGAAAATTCCACTTTTGTAGTGCTTCTACACGTTCATTTGGGTATCTGGCATGTCTACCGTCCAAAAAACTCTGGAAAAAAACAACTCCTGCGATTTGTTGTGGTTCCTCTATGTCAGAAACGATACGCTAGAGTGCGTCCTATGGGATTACGACTAGAATACACGTCATAGTTATACCATACCCATGTAGGGAGTCTCGCTACATGGCCTTGGACCACCATTGCAATCATCACCACTGGAGCTAGCGTTAGCGTCAGCTCCCCGGAGCCTGTGAGATGATGAGGAGAGCTGTTTTAGACAGGGTAAAAAGGCTGCTGTTTTAAATGATCTTTGTGGTATTTTGACCAAAATATGTTTCAGACATTTCATTAAGACCCCAATGAACCATATCAACTGTGGTAAAATGGGCATAATATGTCACCTTTAACATATTTGATTCTCAGGATCGAAACAAAAGGTTTTGGATGGATAATCTAAAAAAAAGACTTTGTATGAATATATGTTTGTCAGGAGGAGGAGAAATATCAAAGTCTATAAACTGTTTTGTGAGTACAACACTGATGTGCAACGGGTGAAACAAATGCTCTGCAACTGAACATTGAGCCTTGGATCTGGATCAGATGTTAGTGAGACCCTCCAGGACGGTTCTGAGCCCGAGGTCGACTCATCTCTCCTCTGCAGGGAAGACAACTCTCTGCAGAGGAGGTTGTGTTTGGTTCATCTGTTTTCTTAACATTTACATTTTTGTGCTGACTTGTCCTCTGGATTTGAGCAGTTCTGCATTCTCCCTCCAATTACTCCCCCATTACTGTACAATCCTCCCCCCCCCCTTCTCTCTGCCTTTTCCATCCACTTTCTATTTTTTCCACAATGTAAAAACTGCTCTATATGCCAACTTAAGCCAGGGGGATATAATCCACCCTGGCATGTTGACTTGGTGTTTTACCCATCCATCCATTATCTCTACCTTATCCTTCTATATACTGATCCTTTGTGGGTCGGGAGGAGGGGTTGGGGGGGCGGGGGGACTGGAGCCAGACATTTGGCGAGAGGAGGGGTGCACACCCCAGTCAGGTCACTAGTTCAAAACAGCAAATAAGTTTGATAAAATGATGAATAAAGTCCAGAAGTACAAATTTGAAATAGTGCATTTTTTAAACAGCTCAGCCTGCAGATTCAAACTCAGAACAATCATGTGACTTTGTATTAATAAAAAACTTAATTAGACAATGCTCCTGTTTCATTCATCTCTCTGATTCAAACACGGATTAACCTTGAGTCTGCTCTGTATCCATATGATGGAAGAACTCCTATAAAAGAATAACTTCCTATTTAGTCTTTGGTTCTTTTATATATTAAAATCAAAACATTAGGGCTGGGCAAGTTAACTCGTTTTAATCGAGTTAACTCAAGTGATGAGTTAACTCGATTAATTATTTTATCTCGCATTAACTCAGGTTTGATTATTTATTGTTTTATTGTGAAAGTCAGGCTTTTATTTTGTGAAAGTCTGTTGCTGACTGCTGCAGAACAGGAAAAAAAAAAATAATTGGCGGATAAACAATCGAGTTAACTCATCACTTGAGTTAACTCGATTAAACGAGTTAACTTGCCCAGCCCTACAAAACATATGATCTACAATGAGCAATATTAGATGGATGCAAACACTGACAGGTCTCAATGTTCACACTAAAAGACGATCAACCATCTAACTTAATCATATCCCAGTTTCTTTCATAATGAAACGTGAGGTCCAGCCGTGTCCTAGCGATGATCCCTGCTGTAGGAAAAATGAGGACAAACCTCACAGTGAGTTTTATTAGTAAAGCAAATGGCAGCCACAGCTTGTGGACAAACTGTGCAGGGAAGCCCAGGCAGGCCTGTGGCAGATGGTGGGAGTGAACTGGGAACTGTTGTTCAGGAAAGGCCCACTCAGCACAGTGACACAGAAAACAGACACAGGAGAAGAACCTAAAGCTTCTGTTGTGTCACTTTAGACACGTGCACACCCCATGGTGGACACACACACACATACACACACACATGCACAAAGGGTCATGTATACATGGCAGCAGAAAAGACAGGCCGAGACTCGGCAGCCTGTAACCTATTTGCTGAAAAACTCCCTGGGACATGTGCAAAGAAAATGTTTCCCTATTTATTCTCAACTCTGTCTCACCTGCTCTCTCCCTCATGTCTAAACACAAACATCAGCCCCCCCCCCTGCCAACTCCAACACAACCCCTCCGTTGCTTTTCTGTTTGTCCTATCCTTGCGCTTTGCAATTAAGCAAATGGGTCATTAATTAATCGCCGCAGGCAACAGGTCACACGAGGAGCTAATCAGACAGGATGGATGGAAGGCTGGGAAAGAGCCTGACACACAAACAAGGCAACACAATCACACACACACACACACACACACACACACACACAAACACACAACACATGGCCACTTTCACAAACCATTGACATTTCTGAAGCGCGAGCCTCCAGCAAGATGGGCATGAATAAAATTACAGAAAATGGCAGGAGCTGATGAAAAGCAGCTTGATCATTGATTCCCGTCGTCCGACTGTGCTGAGTGGCAGTTTCTTCCACGAGGAAACTTTGGTGGAAACGTCCCCTCGGGGGCCATCAACATTCAGAATGAGACAGGAGGATATTTTTTCCGTGTGTGAGTCGGTCGCTGAGACCAACGGCTGCTGACATATCGTTTCATTTTGTGAAATATATTCAAATAAAGCGATTGATGGTCAAAACAAACAGGATATGTGAAGTTGGGCTTGAGCCAAATGACGACCAGAGGTCTGGGGTCACACAGGTGCTGAGACATCACTTTGACAGAAGATGATTCTTAATGTGAACATGTTGCTTCCTCAGATCTTTTGTTTTTTAAAGATGTTTTTATCTTTAAGGGAAACAGAGCATCTCCTTCTCTCTGTGTTCTTTTGAGCCCAACAACAAGGTAAAAAAATACCTTTCACAATCTGATTGTGATTATCAGCCATGATTTAATAATAATGTTATAACCATCCAAGGGACACTTGATCCTGTAGAGGCCACGAATACATATGATATCAATTGAATTTAAGAAAAATGTCAAGAATGTCAAGAAGTGATAGATTACCCACAATCCTCAGGTGTAATAGCCACAGCTGAGATTGGTGGAGCTTGTTGTTACCATGGAAATGTTCACCACAACCGTGAAGTCATGATGGCTATGATCAGATTATTCAGTGTTACATTCAGTTCACCACAGAGCTACCGTGAAAAGAAAAGAGTTCAAAGATGAATTCAGAAAGAGGCGCTGGGAAGGGATCATTCGCAATGATTTATGGGATATGTAGTTCCTTCAGTCTTAAATTAATGTACAGTACAATCATTATTTTGCTCTGAATCAAATGTTTTAATTTCTCGATTCATTCGTCATCCTGGTTACAGGCTTTTATAAGGATCTTCTGTAACTTCAATGGAGAAAATGAAGAGAGATTTTCTTCCAGATCCGTTCTAAAAGTGTGCAGCCACTATCACACTCTGTATAAATGTTGTGCTGTAGGACTGAGCTGCACAAATGTTGGGAATGTTTGGAATCTGCAGCAGCAAACAAGTAAAACCTTGTGTGGCCCTCACCAAACCAGCTAATGCACATTAGTGTCCCAGAAATAAAAATAAAGCAAATCATTAATTAATAACTACCCATCCATTATATCACTCATCCTTTAAGATAATTCAAATTTGTATTTGATATTTTAGTGGGCAATAAAAGGATTATTGACCAATTAAATATTAATCCATCAATGAGAAGTTCAAATTGAAAGGGATTTACAGTAGCCTCCCTTTGGGGAATGTAACTGGCTCTCTGATTGGTCGGAGAGCCACACCCGGCATCTCCTCCAGCACAAAAGAAAAACCTTCTTACCAACATCGACGTCAGTGCTTGACCCGGCCAATGGTTGATTTGCATTATTGTTGGAGTTCATTTTACCAGCACGTGTCCCAAAGTGTTGAGGAAAAGGCTCAAAGAAGCTGAATGACTCAAACAAGTCAATGGCAAATATGTGAAGGAAAAGCAGCGAGGAAATGGAAATGCTAATTAGAAAGGAAGTCTCTTTAAATGCCTGATTCAAATCTGTACTCCTTATTCAATTTGTAAATCCAGATTTTTCATTCTGATTCAAATTATTTATTTGTGAATATTTGAATTGATGTTTTGACTGTTTTTAACCCCTCTCTGAAATATCTATTGATGGATTCATATTCCATTTGTAAATTATTTTTATAATTCCTCTTTTGTAAATCTATTTCTATTTGTAATTAAGTCTATTCATCAATGGATGAATGGCTTTGTTAAAAAAAACTATTTCAGTCTATTTTCAGTTTTATTGTACAATGGGTTATTACCAGTGACACATACACACAAAGTTGGCTCAAAGACACAGACACAGAAATCAAGCTGTCACACAATTTCTCGAGATCATCAAAGTGTTTCCCCTGATTTCTCAGATCGTCCACACAATGCTGTGTTCACATTTCTCCAGCAGATGGCAGACTGTTAATCAGAGCTTCCCATTCAGCAGCTGAACAAAACAAGATTCAACACTTACAATGGAGGACACACAAAAACAACAGGAGTTTTTAAATGGTCTCCAATGGAACCATTGTGTGGGACTATGATAACAACATGACATCATCTCCTTCCCCAGCCTTTGAGCTTGAGGGGAAGAGTCGTTTCATCCTCGGACGTCCGCTCTTTTTCCTTTAACCTTGCCTGTCGGCCTGCGTGGCCTTTAGCTGTCCGTCAGCAGGACGGAGAGAGCAATGGAGGGTGAGCCAGCGAGTGTCAAAGGACAGGACGGGACGGGACAGGGCTGTAACGACAATGACACAGGATGAGAGCTGTTCTGTCCAGTGGACTCAGCACTATCTGATCTGCCAGAAGGACAACGAGAGGAAGGAAGGGCCGACGCCGCCACACAGGGGCTGCGAGACCCTCACCTGGACAAGCCTGAAACACTGCTGCTGGAATAATAAAGTAAATATATGCAGAGCACGTGGAGCTGACTTTTCCTGATTAGATAATAACGGCAGCAAAAATCCCTGCAGCACCGAAACTAAGCAGCCGGATACGAGGAGACTGAACCAGCAGCAAAACTTCAACTAATCTTTCGAGAAGGGCGTGAACGTATTTGTCGTAAACTCTGAATCGAGTATCTGAAGTCTCAATATTTGCACTTCAACATTGAGCTAATAAAATGTGGAGTGATAGGTTGCATATATTTTTTATTTCATATATACTCAGCCTTGTGGTCTAATGGTGTGAGCAAGCATTCGGAGGACAAAATAAATGTTTTATATTGTACTTACAACATTGTCTGATGGATTCATTTGTGTCCCCCTGCACTTTTCTAATCAAATTCCCTCCCTTCATTAGGATAATTACTCCGGGTCTGGAGCACGAGAGTCTGAGAGGCTGTAATTTAATTAGAGAGATTCTCTCTTGCTCTGCTGAAGGTGCACTGCAGAGAGGGAGAGGACGGATGCATGGCCGACGTGGGCCCGTGTGCCTTGTTGTTTCAGAGGATGAGTCTCACCGCGGTCCTCTGAGGCTCCTCAAAGAAAGAGCTCACCGCCATTAAAGTGCACGGCCAGTAAAGTACTCTGTTTCATTACTGTGGGATTTATTACTCTGTATTTTCCACCCGACCAAGAAATTGCCCTCGTACGTGAAGATCAAAAATGTAAAAATGGAGCACACAATTCAAAATGCTTTGTAATTAGCAGGTTTCTCCACCAGGTGGCGTTGCAGGACTATCAGAAACATTAGCTCATTTAAACGAGGCCTTGCTTCCTTTGCTATTTCCTTCCTCATTCAGTCCCAAACTTCATGTCTGCAGGTTCATTCGTAGGAATAGTAAACAGCAGATATTTGCTGTGATTAGACAGAGCAGATAAGCTCTCGGGCCACCGCAGGAGTTCATTCCACTGTTTGATTCCCATCTGAAGCTGAAGGTCAAGTGTGGTATTAGAGTACAGCCACACACTAGTGTGCCATTAAATGAAAACCTTCTGACTCAATTTTCTCTTTAACAGCTGCAATAAATCAGAGGAGCACCACCGCTGAGCGGACTGGGCCTTTCACCCACGACTCGCCAGCTGTTCCCAGCCCGGCCAGTTAGATCTCTATCGATTCCCTGTCTCGCTGTGAAACCACTATAACCATCTCACCTATATGAACGTTAAGGTCACAGCACCGGCCTGAGATCCAGTCTGGGTTCTGCCTCCGAGGGGAAAGATTTGTCTCACTCAGTATGGGGCTCGGGAGTATGATGCCGCTGCAGAAAACTTCTGCCCTCAGCTCGTTCTCTGTTCGTCTTCCTGCTCCGGCCCCTGTGGCTTCACCACTTTCCCCCCCTCAACACAACACATCACTGGCATCGACCCAACTCACACACACAGACACACACTTACACACAGACTCAAAGATTAAGCATTACTGTATCAAAAAGCAGGATACAGAGGAGAAAATAGGGCTGGACGATATGTCCAAAAATTATATCAAGATAAAAAGCTTCACATCAGTTGTTATATATAATTATCACAATAAATGTCACATTATATATTAAGGACTGATTTTTGCTCCTGAATGGTTGTAGTTTAAAATTCTTTACAGGCAGAGACAAACACTTGATTAAAAAGCAAAACATTTAAATAATCGGAGGTAGAAGAACATTATGTGTTTTACCTCCTAGCTGAGCACAATGCATAAGAAATCAATCAATATATATTGAACCTTTGTTATAATGCTATAGATGAAAATTATATTGTGAAAATTATTAATGTTTACTGCAGAGCCCGAAGAGATGGATCGACACACAAGAATATGGAGCTACTTCCCGAAGGCCACTGACCAGCAGGGCCACAGACTAGATAAGAAGGCCCTATATAGGCACAGAAGCTTCTATTAAAAATGAAATATTCAATATGAGAAATTTCATATCCCGTAGAGAACTCAGAGACTCATAGCTCTGACAAGGACACACATTTATATTCACTAGATAAGATTTTTATTTGGATCTGCACCAAATCCAAATCTCCAAACATCAGTCCACTAAAGATGCCTGGTTTCTGGCACAAATATCATATCAGTTAATCTGTAACTAACAGACAAAACGCAGAAGAAAAACACAACTTCCCTGGACAGTTTGAGATATATCAGATATATAGACAGATGAGATACGTGACTATCAGAGAGGAGATAAAAGACTGTATTTCAACTGCTCACTTATGTCACTCTCGCTCTTATATCACAATCAAAGCCACAATCTGTCCTGAGGGGCAATAACTGATCTGAGAACCTCTCCTGTAGAGAACAAGCTCATTTTACACTTTATCAGCTGGTTATAATCACACAAGACCAAAGTCCTGACTGACGCTGAAACAACACCGGAGAAAATACTGCAACTTCATTTCAGACTTGACTGTGGACGTACTTCTGAAACAAGCCAAAGGATAAAAAAAGAAAAAAAATTAATATTCACATTCCACTTCCACCCAGCTGCACATCTGTGCCTGCCCGGTCAGGCCCTTTATGTGATATGATGATTATCCAGCTCGGGACCAGGGTGTGGGGGGGTGCGGACCGGCTCCCACCTGCACAGAGGTAATTACAGTTTACAGGAACAAAACCATAACTCTGAGAGAGAGAGAGAGACACTGGTACCACACATAGACCACTCATAAAGTTGGCCTCACTTTGAGGGATTTATTGCATTTCTAATAAGCATCAATGTGATTTAATACAACCGGTCATGTACATTTTTAAACAGAACAATTTAAGACTCCTGGAATCTGTACAACAGCCGTGAAAATGATTCAATATAGAAAAATATATTAAGTCATATGTTAAGTCCCATAATCACTTTATCCCCACCAGCAAACAAAGAAATTAACCGAGTTACACACTCAGTCTTGGAATTAAAGTATCTTTAAGTGTTTGTATAATATAAATGTGAGCTCAGAGGTAGACCACAGGGATTGAATAAACATTTCCATATAACCAAAAAGGTACAACCCTGGAAAACCTGCTCAAAGACAACAATTGGTCCTTTAAATGAAAATCTGCTGTTTACGTAGTTTACGTTTTCCCTTTAATTTAACAGGTTGAACTTCGTGACCGATCAATCTCCGTATGATATTATATCTCAATATACAGCCGGGGTCCAAAAAGTGCAACTGCTCCACCGAATATTATTTCATCAAACCAGAACGCGTCACTTTCACGCATTCTGAGGCAAATCATCGACATTTATTGCACCGCCATATTTCTGTTTCTCAGAAGTAGCTGTTAACCAGCCAGCAATCAGGAAGAACCAGAACAACTCCTGTGTGGTAAACATGTTTCCATGGACTTTGTGTTTTGGAAGAACGCCAGGCTCTCAGGCTGATGTCTCCAGCTCATCACAGTGCTATGTGTGTCATGCTGCAGTTCCAGTCCAGGGTGTGTTCGACAGGGTGCGTTATGTGAATCACGTTTGGTAACATGACAGGGGGAAAAAAAAACCGAATGGAAACACACAAAAAATTCCATTTAGAGAAGATCAGGGGGAAATGAAATAGTTTGAAATCAACTGAGTGGAACAAAGTCTTCTGTGGATTGAAAAGACATCGGATAAGTTCTGAGGGACAGAGAGAAGCTGACAAGGAGGAAAATTTGGCCTTGATTTCAAACACGTATTCAAATGCTTTGCTGCACCTCCTCCCTACCAGGTGTGTTCACTATGCAAAACAGTCATTTGACACCGGTATCCCTCCACGACTAATCAGTTTCCAGAATCTATTCTAACCCTCCCTAGGTCACTTCATCAACAAACCCAAGAATTACCAATAATTACACACTTGTGTCGAGAAGGATGCAAAGAAAATGCAGTTGCATGCAAAGCTAATTAGACAACGTCCATTAACATTTAAAATCCTTAGATTGTTGTTGTTTTATTAATCTCAATCTTGTTCTTAGCACGCCTGCGTTAGGCTGCAAGATGAACAGAGTTTCTCCTGTTGGAAGATTAAAGTTCTATAATTCTGCTGGCTCAGCGTATCCAAGGTTGCTGTTTTGTTTTGTCGCTGTTGTTCAGTCTCTCGCAGCCTCTGTGTCTTCCTCATAGGCCCTGTTGTCATAGCGATGCTGCCTCTCTGGGTCGGTGCTCGCCGGGCCAGTCAGCGGGACGTCGTAGAGGGCTTCTCCTCCTGCCACCGTGATCACAGTGACCTCTTCTGGCGAGTGATCGGAAATGCTCTCCTTGCTCTCATCATCGATCCCCAGGGCCTTCAGGATGTCACACTTGCACATGGGACAGGTCCTCCTCTCCAGCAGCCAGGGCTCGATGCAGGGCTTGTGGAAGATGTGGTCGCACGTGAGCACCGTCACCACTTCGCCGACCCGGTAGGACTCGATGCACACGGCACACATGTGGGAGTCGGACATAGTTTCCTCGTCGTCCCTCTGGAGTGTGCGCAGTTGGAGGCGGCTGATGGCCTTCTTGGCCTCAGACTTCAGCCTCCTGTCGAAGCTCTTCTGCTGTCTCATGCTGTACAGGCGATTTGCGGAGATAAACCCAAAGTAGGCGATGGAGGCGGCTGTCACGATGAAGAAGGCGATGGACAGGAAGTAAAGCCAGTAGGTGTCCATCCAGGGTCCATGGGGGCTGCCCACTTTAATAGTCATAAACACATTTGTCCCATTCTCCACCAGATTTAATACCTCCAGGCCCTGAGAATTGCCAATCATGATGGCCACGGTGTCCCCTGTGCCCGTGTGAGACATATGAGTGGTGCTGTCGCCGGTGCCGTCCGCATTGTACACCACCACGCCAACCGCTCCGAGACGCCTGGCGATATTGATCTTCTCGCTGAAGGTGCAGTTGCCCCGTTTGACCAGGGCTATCCAGGCCGATAAGTTGGCATTACGTTTGTAGCCCGGATTCAGCCCGCATCCCTCGGGGTCTCTGGTGGGAAGCTGAACAACACCTTCGACTCCCTCCAGGGGGGAGTTACGACCAAACACGCCACACTCGCACCTTTTGTCCACGGTCTTGTTGTCGTTCTCAGCATAGCTTATTCCCACCTCGGCTGTCCAGAACACGAAGGCATCTGAAAGGTGAACGAGCCCAGACAGACACAGCAGAAGCAGCAGAGCGTGTTGTGTCGTCTCACCCATGGTAACGCTCTCCTGAAAAACAACAGGCAACAAGTGTTCGCTTCTTTAGCTTCTTTCAAAAAAAAATCCTTTGTTGCTCCTAGTTCCTGTTTTTGTTCAAATCCCCAGCGAACTGACGACCGCTGCAGTTTCACTCAACCTGCCGTCCACGGTAACCTGATACGAGCCTGTGGTAACACAACACGAGCTCTGCGTCAGCCACTCACCTCTCGTTATCTTCCTGAACCTTGAACAGTGAGCACTCCTCGTCGAGGGGCAGGGTGCTGGTATTCAACAAGTTGAAGTGCACTTAAAAAAAAAAAAACACAGAGCTGCTGTTTCCAGAGCCACGGAACAACGCACGAGGAGGCAAGACGCGATAAGCCAGCGATATGGACGTGTGGCCATAGGTCAGAAACACAGTAAAACTTAAGAAAAGCAGCTGACTTCCCCCTTGTGTAACGATGAGCAAGGCAACTGGACGGGTTTGTCTGGTCTGTCTGGTTTCCTTCCCCTTTTTTGTTTGTGACCGACCTCACTGTCAAAAGAAAAGTGACAAGTGTTACTCCTCCAACTCCTGCTGTTAAGACTCCATTAGACTAAATAAAGATTTCCACCTTATACCTAGAAGTGTATTCCACACAGCCTGCATACCCGTGACAACTGAGCTGGGACAGACTGGTGTCAAGTTTCCATTATATCTTCTTACCCTCAAGTGAAAGCACACACACACTCACACACACACACACACACACACATACACAAAGAGAAGCTTCCACTGACAAATGAGATGGAAAAGTTTCCTGCCGCACACACACACACACACACACCTCTATTGAATAATATATCTCACTGGCACAAAAATCTGTGAATAAAAGAGGGCCTGGTATTTATTCTTGCTTATTTATTCTTACACTTACTATCACACTCTTACTATCACACTCCTTGATAACAGGAACAATAGCGCTGCTACGACTTTTAAGTCCCTGAAACTGATATAATAACCTAACACACAGCAGGAAGTCAAACACCCCGTGAGACCTGTACCTGTACCATATTATCTAAAGATGGAAATTGTAGAAGTTTTCCACTATAAAAATATTCCACCACGAGGAAGTGAATTCATGGATAACATTTACAAGATATTCTCTCAGACTTTGTGCTCCAATAAAAGCAACAGCTGTTTGGTAAAAGGTTTGGTCAGAGATAATATAATATAACCTGCAGCAATAATAAGTTATTGTTACCAGAGCCATTCAGAAATCAAAGCCTAAACTGTGAGCACTGAATAATAACAGCTAGGGATGGGACTTTACAGGAGTTTTCATGTTCAACTGTTAATAACGTTATTGAAAAATTAATAGATTATTTGCTAAGGCATGACGATTGCACCATGTATGTCTGAAATACAGAACATCGTGTTTTGATGGCGTGTAATCAAACTTTTACGCCATGCCACGATCATACCTTGTGATGACAACAAAATTCGAGGTAGTTTATATCTCCATCTTGTTGTGAGGACACTCACGTCCATATGAAGTTGATCTGATGAAAACCCTGGGACAAGTACGTTAAAGAAAAAATTTAGAAAACAGCCAAAATGGCCACTAAATCCAAAAGGGCGGCTTCCTGTTACGTTATTCTATTGCAACTCTAGACTTTTTAGATTTTTGTGAAGATCGATGACTGCTAACTGAGGGGCTTTTCCTTAGATGGCGCTGTTGAGCCATTTTGCCAGGCCCATTTCAAATTACTCCAGAATACAACTACTTTTTGGGGTTTTGAATTTCCTGCAATCTTTGGTAAGAATTTGAGCGTCTAGACCCTGAAAAAGCCCAAAAGGGAAATACAAATCCTTCGAAACACAATAGGGCCTCCCAGCGTTAGTGCTCGAGCCCTAAATAATACAGCAAAAGAAATCCACAAGTAGAATGACACCTCGGAATCGACTTTTAAACAAATAACTTAAAGATTATCACATAAATATTTGTATAAACAAATCAATATGTTATAGCCACAAATATTGTGAAATATTCGATTTAAAAAAAAAATCAAAATAAAGCTATAATTACATTGCATATTTTTGTATGACCGTATCCATGTTATTATCTAGTTCATCAAGTCATGTTTATTGATGTGTTTATGTAATGTTGCTCACACACACACACACACACACTACAACATGACTTAAGAAAAACTAAACAAATGATTACACCACACAGGGGCGCCATTTACAAGCTGCTGTGTATTATTGTGTATTGGACAGTGAAAACAACAGTGTAACTTAGTGTAGAGAAGCATTTTGCAGCCAGACATGAATGGTGCACTGGACCAAAACAAGATTCATCATCATCATCATCATCATCATCATCATCATCATCATCATCATCATCATCATCATCATAAAACCTCATGCTGGGTGAGTTTCCTTCGTGTGACCTGCTCCTTTAACCTGCACATGCACTCTGCTCTGTCCTGCAGTTAAGTTTCATTGAATTAAAAAGTAGAAGAAGTGACTCACCAGTTTGTCAGTGGACGTGTGACTGTCCATCAGCTCCTTGTGTCTTCAAGAGGAAGGTGACCTGAAGTGAGCACATGTCTGCTGCTCTGAGGGTTTGAGGGCAAGTTGGGGCATGTCCACAGTAGCCCGGTAACCCCCCCACCCCCCCTACACACACACACACACACACACACACACAGATGAAAAAGAGAGAGGGGGGCATTACATGATTGGCTTACATTGATGGATTGATTTTATCGACCATACAAAACACTAATTCAAATGCAAACACAAAATCTCAAAGGAGCAGAAAGAAGAGGAGTCTCATATGATCTGTTCCTCTTTCACTGAAGGACATGAATGAACAAAGCAAATAATGCAATAAAATGTAAATAGCTGCAGGTCATCAAAGTCCCTCACCTCCCTCTGTTAGCTCTTACGTCAATTATTTACCTTGAACTAAAAAACTAAAAAGGACAACTTGTACGTTGTTTTACCTTAACACACAAGCTTTAAGTGTTTATTTTTTTAGTATACGTTTGCTTTAGACCCTTTGGTTCTACACTCATTTCTACTTACCTAAACCTTAAATGTTAACCTTACTTAAATCTAACCTTAAAATGTCATTATTAATGTTATAGAAACTTTCTTTTTGGCCACACAAGTCAGCATAATGTGATGGTATAAACTTTATACCATCACATTAATCTGTTTATACTATAAACAGATTGAGGTCCCCACCAAATTATTGAAACCTGGGCCACACACAGGTTTTCACAGGTTTTACTTTCAATTTTTCACTGGTCCAGACAAAGTCGATGGTGCTTGTGCTGGAAAAAAAGGTCCCTAGCACATGTATCATGTATTGTGATTGAAGTAACAACATTACTTTCTGTTTCTTCAGCAAACATTTGGAAAACTCTGCATCCCGCAGGTTGTTCCCTCAACTGTCGCTATGATGCGCGTCACGGATGACACATGACAGCTCTATCCATCTGTACATCCATCCTTTCACCATCCACCCACCCATCCATCCGTGAGTCCATCCGTTCCTTCAGCCACATCAACTAAATTTTAAATAAATGAATAGATAATAATTACTAAATTGATTTATTAATTCATAATATTGCACAATCCCTTCTCTAGTATATGTTTTTATTTACCTATGATTTATTTACATGATTGGCTTACATTGATGGATTGATTTTATCGACCATACAAAACACTAATTCAAATGCAAACACAAAATCTCAAAGGAGCAGAAAGAAGAGGAGTCTCATATGATCTGTTCCTCTTTCACTGCAGGACATGAATGAACAAAGCAAATAATGCAATAAAATGTACCTATATATATATATATATGTATAATGTTTTGTTATTGTTTTATTTTCATATTTATGCTTTCACAAACACACCACAGCAAAGCCCCTGCATGCTGAGATAGATATATATATGCATAGATAGATTTAGTTGCACATCCCTGTTTGTTTATGTTTTATTTTGTTTGTGTATCCCATTAATTGATTTGAAGCGAGAGAACGAGCAGGGGAGAGAGAGAAAAAGAGAGAGAGCGAGAGAGAGAGAGAGAGAGAGAGAGAGAGAGAGAGAGAGAGAGAGAGAGAGAGAGAGAGAGAGAGAGAGACTAACTTTTAACGAACTAAGCTCATGAACACCACTGTACACATGTGAGTTATTGATTTGATGAAGGATTATAAATAATGTTAGATGTGAAATTTCATGAGCTTCAGGATACTTCTGAATATTTATTGGCAGGTGTATCTGTGTTAAAGATCCCTGACCACAGAGGACAAATAATACAAACTCATTTTCCACAGCTGTTGCGATGTGGGTCTCTGTGTGTGTGTGTGTGTGTGTGTGTGTGTGTGTGTGTGTGTGTGTGTGTGTGTGTGCGCCCTCAGGCTGCAGTGTGTGTGTGCAGGTCGACTGGAATGACTCACAACTCGTGATCCCCCACTCTTGTTAGCGCTCAGACCTTAAAAGAAGCTTTCTACCCCAATAATCCCTCCTGTGTGCAGCTTGTAGTCGTAGAGTAGAGTTAGATGCTTCAAGCTTCCAGCTTCCAGCCCACATCCACAGCAGAACACACACACATGAGTCCTGGGAATAATCACTGATTTCCACTCTTGATTACCCAGGATGAATAAAGTGACACCTCTGCAGAAGAAGAGGAGAAAGGATTTTATACCTTACTTTCTGGGATTCGTGATATTTTTGTATTGCACGGTTCATCTTGTGTCCTTCACAGCAAACACAGCTCAGGAAACCCGCTCCCTCAGGGTGCGCCGGGCTCTGGGTAAGAAAACTATCACTTCTTACTCCTGTCATTTTGTAAAGTGTCTTGAAATCTCCTAAAATGTTATATTCTAATGTGTGTACACAGTGTCATTAGAAGTGTTTTACAGAGATAGATAGGTAGATATCATCAATTTAGTCTCACATCTCAATTTTTTTATTTTCTGTGTTGTTATAACTCCATTATTTGTATTTTTTATTATTTAAATCTGCAATAATGGGTCTAGACTTGTGTGTGCTAGATAGATAGCTAGATAGCTAGATAGATAGATAGATAGATAGATAGATAGATAGATAGATAGATAGATAGATAGATAGATAGATAGATAGATAGATAGATAGATAGATAGATAGATAGATAGATAGATAGATAGATAGATAGATAGATAGATAGATAGATAGATAGATAGATAGATAGATAGATAGATAGATAGATAGATAGATAGATAGATAGATAGATAGATATCATCAATTTAGTTTCACACCTCAATTTCTTTATATTTTGTGGTGTTTTACTCCATAACTTGTATTTTTTATTATATAAATCTGCGATAATGGGACTAAACTAGTGTGTTTGTTTAATTCTAATGTGTGTGCAGTGTCATTCTAAGTTTTTCACAGAGATTTTACTCCATTACTTGTATTTTTTATACTGTAAATCTGCCGTT
Source organism: Limanda limanda (assembly GCF_963576545.1). Classification (NCBI taxonomy): domain Eukaryota; kingdom Metazoa; phylum Chordata; class Actinopteri; order Pleuronectiformes; family Pleuronectidae; genus Limanda; species Limanda limanda. Next base: position 8,783,714 of record NC_083638.1, on the reverse strand, counting down.
ATGCGTCTCAGCTTGTGTGTTTGTTTTATTCTAATTTGTAATTTTCTATTCTAATGTAGTTTTTCTAATGTTATCAGAAAAGGAAAAAAGAGAAATCAGTTGTGACTGAGTTACTGTGACGGTGTTTGCTCTGGAAGCGACACACATCTTATTGGCATGAAACACCGTGTAAGTGCCATGACGAGAGGAACCTCGAGCCACAGGCTGTGTGGAGTGATGACCCCTGTGTGTGTGTCTGTGTGTGTGTGTGTGTGTTTTCAGAGAATGAGACGGAATGCATCTCACCACAGTCCTCAGAGTTCCCTGAAGGCTTCTTCACGGTGCAGGAGAGGAAGGACGGAGGCCTTGTCATTTACTTTCTTCTCATCTTCTACATGCTGCTGGCGGTGGCGATTGTGTGCGACGATTACTTCCTGCCATCTTTAGAAGTGATCAGCGAGCGTGAGTGACCTGAAACCCCTTGTGTACAACCTGTGTGTGCTTTACAGGGTTGGGGGATCACCAACAAATGAGGATTTCTAGCCCCAGATAGATAGATAGATAGATAGATAGATAGATAGATAGATAGATAGATAGATAGATAGATAGATAGATAGATAGATAGATAGATAGATAGATGGATGGATGGATGGATGGATGGATGGATGGATGGATGGATGGATGGATGGATGGATGGATGGATGGATGGATGGATGGATGGATGGATGGATGGATGGATGGATGGATGGATGGATGGATGGATGGATGGATGGATAGATAGATAGATAGATAGATAGATAGATAGATAGATAGATAGATAGATAGATAGATAGATAGATAGATAGATAGATAGATAGATAGATAGATAGATAGATAGATAGATAGATAGATAGATAGATAGATAGATAGATAGATAGATAGATAGATAGATAGATAGATAGATAGATAGATAGATTACTTTATTCATCCCCGAAGGAAAATTAAGTCGTCATAGCAGCCTGTATTTTTGAATACAATAAAATACAATACAATAGAATAAAATAAAAAATATTGAGGGAGAAAGATTAAAAACAGAAACACAAGATAAATAGGTAGATAAGGTGCAGTGGCAAGATGATGGTAATAGTACTGATGATATGATGGTAATGTTATTGTTAGACAGTATATACAAATAGTACAGTATATATAGTATATAAATAACATAATACATATTTATATATGATAGTAATTATACCAATATAATAGCAGTATATAGTAATAATGATATAATAATGGTTATAATTCTCACTCACTACAATATATTCTATTAGCCCCTTTTATGCATGGGCTACAGTTTTTTAGTTAATTTGCAATTAACAGTTATTGTTGATTGCTGAGTTTGCATTGTTGAGTTTTCCTGTTGTTCCCTGTGCACCATGTTAACGATCACCTAATGTCTGTGTCTCCTGTGTCCCTCTCAGGTTTGGGTCTGTCTCAGGATGTCGCAGGAGCCACTTTCATGGCGGCCGGGAGCTCGGCACCGGAGCTGGTCACGGCCTTTCTGGGTAATCTTGCGTTAGAACTATAATCACAACCAGCGATGATGTTGATGTTGATGATGATGTCAGGACTGTTGCCTGTGATTAGGACTTTATTCCTCAGAGCTAACACTCGCTCTTCCTGCATGTTTAGGGGTGTTTGTGACGAAGGGAGACATCGGGGTCAGCACCATCGTGGGGTCGGCGGTCTACAACCTGCTGGGGATCTGCGGCCTATGTGGAATCTTGGCCTCCATGGTACATCATCACAATCCTCAGACAACGATCACTCACCTATTTGTGCATTGGAGTGGAAAATTTGCTTGGTCAATCCTGCCGAGTCATCGTGGACATTGCGTTTCCCCCCGAGTTATAAAACCATTTATTTTTGTTTCCCTTATCAGGCCGGGCGTCTCAGCTGTTGGCCACTGTTCAGGGACTGCCTGGCCTATGCCATCAGCGTGTCGGCTGTTATTGCCATCATCTCCGATAACAAGGTCTACTGGTGAGTGTGTGTGTGTTTCTGTGCGCTGGCTTGGCATCGAGATAGCACGGTATCATCAGGATTACACGATCTTTAAAGCCCTTCACCACATTCGGGTGCAGGGCGGCAGTAAAAGACACGGTCAGTTAGAGATGTTTAATGCACTTTGGGACACTGAGAACAACAATTGAAAATAGATCACAAAAGAACTGTGACTCACTGACAGAACACGACAATGACCCTTAAATCAGACACCAGCACATCATAAAGACAGAAGCTGCAGCAACCGTCCGTGTTTATAAAACATCTTAACCGCTGGAATTATTGGTTATGGTGTTGTGTAAAAGCTGAAGTATATGTACAATAAAAAAGGAACTGGAATAAATAAAAAGCACCAAACATGACTAAGTAGAAATACTAAATACCCTCAGGGGATTTTTGCCGTATATTAACAAAATTATATAAGCATATGCATTTGATAAGGTGCTTCCAGACCTTTTGACTCCTTTTCACAGCCTTTGGCCGCTAATGGAGTTTGCTCAGATGTTATCATGTGGCCGAGGTCCTGTACTTAGGACACAGAGTGGCACCTGACAGCTAGGTCAAGGGATTCCATTCGAGAAGTTAGCAAGATTACACAAACACAACCAGACAGATTAGTATATAAGTGGGGTCAGGGAAGAAACCATTACAGATTCAGGGGGTGGATGTAGGGTTTGTTTGTTTTTATCGTCCTTTAACATTGTAAGATAGGTTGTTTTTTCAACATTTTCATGGATCTAAATGAAAAGGATTCGGCCAAAAATCAAAATCTAGTGAATTTAACTGTGGATTCTCAAGGGGACAGTTGGGTCTAGCTCTTCAGTTCATTTCTAGCTCCCTGTAATATCTGTCCCAGAGGTCAGTAATGGACTGTGATGCTCAAACTGTGTGTTTTGTTCACAGGTACGACGCCGCCTGCCTGCTGCTGGTCTACGCCGTCTACATCGTGGTGCTGTGCTTCGACCTACGCATCAGCGAGTTCTTCATCAGGAAGCTGAGCCCCTGCTGCTCCTGCCTGGGTAAAGGGTCTGGGGAGAAGAAGGAGACGCAGCCTCTGATTGGCTGGAGCGACGACACCAGCCTGCGCGTGCACAGTCGCTCCCGGACGGACAGCGGCATCTTCCAGGACGACTCGGGATACTCTCACCTGTCCCTCAGCCTGCACGGCCTCAACGAGATCCCTGAAGGTAGAACCCGCTTCTTTGTGACCATGACCCCCCCCGACGACGTACAAGGCCACACACTCACTCACAACTAGGGATGGGGGAAAAAATCGATTCAGTTACAAATCGCGATTCTTGTGAATGACGATTTTAAATCGCCATGCTGCCTCCCAAATCGATTTTTTAAGAATTCATATTTATTGGTTTATACGGGGGGATGTATGGGGGGAGCAACATCACCCCAGAGCATGTTGACCAGCTCTTGTTTTTGCACAAGAATCTAAACATACCCAAGCACTAGCTTTGTATTGCCCACATGCAAACAACAATAGCCTACTTTCAAAGTTTATATTTTAAGTAAACTTTCATTCATTCTATTTAAGTTACCTTTTATTTATGGTTTAAAAGTAGCCTAAGTGGCATACATTTCTTAATCTGTCAGTTAGTGTGCAGTTGACAGGGGCTATACAATAATAGGGAACATTTTTATTTATTTTCTCTATTGGCTGCCCGGCAGTCATTAAGTTAATGTTAATATTTGAAATAAAACTTGTTAAGCTCTAAGTGAATTTGACTGTGTTGTATTTGAAGGTATGATTCAACATTTTTCCATGGTCCAGTATTTAAAAAAAAAAAAATAACCAAAAGAAATCCCAGGAAGTCGTAATATCGAATCGCAATACTTACAGAATCGCAATACCCACAGAATCGCAATACATATCGTATCCCCACCTAAGCATCGTGATAGTATCGTATCGGGAGGTCCCTGCCGATTCCCGTCCCTACTCACAACCTGTCTTTTCTGCTCGTATCCTAGTGGAGCATAAAAGTGTGTTCGCCGTGCCGGAGAGCGACTGGAAACGCATCTTCTGGGTTCTGTCCCTGCCCATCATCGCCCTCCTCTTCCTCACCGTGCCCGACTGCAGGAGGAGGTTCTGGAAGGGATGGTACATTGTGACCTTCTTCATGTCGGCGGTGTGGATCTCAGGGTTCACGTACCTGCTGGTGTGGATGGTCACTGTGGTCGGTAAGAAACTCACAATCTCTACTGATTTCAGTTTCGGCCGCAACTGAGCGTAAACCGGCGCATCGCTCACGGATCTCCGGGGATCACAAGTGTTTGGGAACTTGTGAGAAAAATGTGGGATTTGCCGAGTAGAATCACATGTTGGTCTGCTGGCTAATTCCTGAGATGCCATTGTCCTGGAGAGTTAAGAGGGGGGGATAGTTATTGTAGCTCCAGTAGGCCATGTGGATTACAGCCTGTTTTCACCCTTAAGGAAACAGTCATGTGAGCAGTGGGGTGTATGTGCTCCCCACAGGCACCGGTCCTGGGACAGCTTCCCCCCCCCACCCACAACAGAGACACAAACTGTACGACTGACCTCAGATCAGGCTGAAAGCACAACTCTCTCATGTGACTGTGGTCGTTCGACTGAAGAATAATGAGGTTATTATCCTGTAGTCGTCAGACAGGCTCACATGGACGCAACGTTTAGTCTTATGAAAGAGGGAGCAGGCATGAGACCCACCAGGTACAACTCACACATACAGCCTGTGTGTTTCTGTGGCTCTCGGCTCTACAGCTCTATCATCACTGTGGGTGAATAAGAGACGACTGAGCCATATAACAACCGTTTGTCAGAGGAGCTTCACTGTGGCCTCCGGTCAGAGACGTATAAACCTCTCAAGACTCGAGACCATGTTCTTCGACATTTATAACAATGTGGAATGTGTTGGTGGAGGAAGTACTCATTCATTTAAGTTAAAGTATACTTGTATAAAGACATGTTTGAATTAAAAGTACCACTTTAACTTTTCCACTTGAGTAAAAGTTGAATATTTAAAGTATAACAAGGAGAAGTACTCGCTGAGTGTCTACGTCATCATGGCCGAGTCTCTTCTTTACCCGTGAGTGAGGCCGCTGCTGGAGGAGGCGGGGTCTAAAGTTACCTGCCCGTTCTGATTGGATCAGTGAACACGTTCCCCTCTTGTTATGGTTTTCTTTCAAATGTATAAAAACAGTGTGAACGTGTAACGTAGTGAAGTAAAAGTAAAAAATATATGCTGATGTATGCAGTGGAGTAAAAGTAAAACAATTATCTGAAATTAAATCTTCTTAAGTTAAGTACAGATGCATTAATAATGTACTTAAGTAGAGTTACAAAGTAAATGTACTTTGTTACATCCCACCACTGGTGCCATACACAGGTGCTGATATTCAGGAAGTACACCAGTACACCAGCTGGGTTAAGTTAACCTCTGATTATCTAATGTATTATGTTAAATAGGCTAAACTTGCAATAAAGATTAAAGATAAAGTCTCATACATGACTACAGCACAAAATGTGTGAGACACACTTACTGTACATGTAATTGAACCTATAAAAGGTGAATAAAATATTACTGATTAAGATTGTGTTATGTAACAAGTGTTCTGCTGGGTTTTTGCTCAGTTATTTAAGATCCTGGAAAGAGAATTCAGGAATAATGAATGAACCCCATCACCATAGTAGCAATCAGCAGCTATTTGACCGGGAGAAACTGATTTGTATTTGTTTTGTTTGATCTCGACAAAGGTGAAACCCTCGGCATCCCCGACACCGTCATGGGACTCACTCTGCTCGCTGCTGGAACCAGTATCCCCGACACTGTGGCCAGTGTGATGGTGGCCAGAGAAGGTAAATGTCAAAGTCAACTTTTAACAGCTGCAGTTCATGGTGGTCTCGTTTAATGTAAAATGAGCAGTAATCAAAGCTCATTAACAGTAATTCATTGTTTAACTGATACAAATATGTAGCAGCTGAGAGCAGGTTGTATTTATAATGACATTTAAGTGGTAATTTTTTATATTTCACAGATTTTTAACAGTTCTGTGAATACACTTGTATCTAAAGCTGTAAATGTGTTTTCTGTTGAACAGGTAAAGCTGACATGGCCATGTCCAACATCGTGGGCTCTAATGTGTTCGACATGCTCTGTCTGGGTCTGCCCTGGTTCATCAAAACAGTCTTTGTGGACACGGTGAACCCTGTCGAGGTCAACAGCTCCGGACTCGTCTTTATTTCCTGCACACTCCTCCTTTCGATCGTGTTCCTTTTTGTAGCCGTCCATCTGAATGGATGGAAACTGGACTGGAAGTTGGGAGTGGTTTCTCTCTTCTGCTACATCCTCTTTGCCACTCTGGCCATCCTGTATGAGCTGGGGATCATTGGGAATAATCCCATAAGACTGTGCAGTGACTGAGGTCCGGCCTTCTCAGGACTCGAGCCATATTTTCTGAGACTCCATTCATCCATAAACACAACAAAAATGTTAAGCTTCTAAATCTTCAAAAGGTCATAACAAGGAGGCGTGGCTCTGCTCACATGCTCACAGATACCGAGCCGTGGCAGAACTGTGCTGGTCACATCTCAGGAAGAGGATGATCTCTGTAAGCTGTTGCTTTCACCACAGGTGGAAATGTACCAAAGATCATTTTCTTGTTGATCCAGAACAGGAAGTTATCATATAATGAAAACCTGTCATCACTTGCTGAGATGTCTTCCGTTTTACTCAAGGCCCATAAATGAGAAATGTGCCATTTCAAGAAGTGACCGCCGGGTTCAAAGAGATTCAAAACTGTGAAGTCATTGTAGGCAAATAAAAAGGTGTCAACAAGACTAATTTGACCTTGTCCTCTTTCTAAGTGGGTGAGTGACTAACAACAAAAGAGGCATCATCTCCAAAGTCCTGATAAGCTTTATGAGCATTGCTGCCTGCAAGGAAGAGGAAAGGAATGAGCCATAAATGGTTAAAAAACGAACAAAAAAAACCTTTCCACTCCTCTTTGGTTACCTAAAGAAACACTATCTCTCTATCAGTCGTTTATAATTAACTCTGTGAAGCTCACATGAACTTCAGACACTGACAAAAATGCCAATAAGACGAAAGGTAACAAATCTGTTCTTCCTGAAACAAATCTAACACTAATCATCAAGCTCCTGGAATTAGAAAATCTGAGGATTTTTTATTTAGTGTTAAATTCAATACACTTTGTTCCCATAGACTGTATATATAAAGCCTGTTCCCAGTGTATTCCAATGACTGCTTCAGTAATGAATGTAGAACTTCCAAGCTTTCTGAGAGGCCACTGTGTGGCAGTGTTGAGCAATAATAGAGTGAAAACCTCAGGCTCATTAGACACTGTGATGAACTTTGATCTCAGGAGATATGACAACAAGCACATTTAAAAATTAAAAAGTTTATTTGTTAAAACAAACTGCCTGACAAATTAAAAAGGGTTTACAAAACAAAACTGCTATGAACTATATATAAACAAACCAAAAAAACATTTGAAACAGTGGACATGTGGAGATATGACGTAATTGTGTTTTTAAAACAAAACAAAAGCTCATTGGCGAAAGGGCTGAATGTGGAAGTGTGTTAGAATGACTTCTACAAAAGCTCTAGGCGTTGCGATCGATGCGCACGTCAACCTCTCGGCCATTGATCTTGGTTCCGTTCATCATCCTGCAGGCCTGGTCGGCACTCTCTGCAGAGTCGAATCTCACCGTTCCACAGCCCTTTGACTTCCCGCCCTCCATCTTGATCTCTGCGAACATCACCTGGCCTGCAGAACACAACAGAGAGCAATGGATGAATCTCGAAGCCACAATATCTCACACAGTGTAGATCAGTGAAAGACTGACATCCATGCGTCAATGTCAAAGGGAAATCTTCTGTTTGAGTGGTACATTTTAAATAGTTTGTAAGTTTTTGTTAATGCACCAGCAGTAAAAACGAGTACTGAGGAAAAGACTTACCGCAGTTACTGAACTTCTCCTTCAGCTTTTGCCAGGTAAGATCATAGGACAGCTGCAACACAGATGTATATTTTAATCCATGATTATTAAAGGAAAGACAATAATCTACTGGGATATACAACAGCTTTTTTACTTATCTTAGTAAAGAGAAAGCATAAATTGGGTTACAAAAGAATCACTAAGAAAATGAAAGTATCCATTACGTGGTCATTAGCTAAGTAGGATTGTAGTTATAGAACCATCTCTACAACGCTCCACATTCTCAACTCCCTGTACTACCGAAGGTCTCAGGTGTCAAACCCACACTTACATTTCTCACAAAGATCTGACAGCCTGCTTTGGACCCGGAGCCTCTGTCGGACATGCCCCCTCCGCCCATGTGGCTCGGCCCCCCGCCTCCATAGCCGCCAAAGCCACGGTTCATGTCCATTCCTGACATGCCCATGCGGTCAAAGCCAGAGCCCATACGGTCCGCTGACATATTGCCCATTCCACCACCTGCAATCAGCAAACACACACAATGAGAAACTAGTGTTCTGCATATCTTAACAGAGCAGTGCATACAGATTCCAGCAGAGTTTTCGTGTAAAGTCTTATCTCACATTTACACATTTTTAAGACAATACCTGCAACAAACTGGCTCAGGAAATACTTTCTAAAATCTTTAACCATTACGTAGCTTTCCATGAATTTTGTTGAATAACGTGACACCGAGGTGATGTTGTGAAACTGGGCTGACATTCCATTCCTTCAGAGCTGTTACACCGAGTACAATGACACTGTGACATTGTTTACACAGGAAGTGAAGGACTTTGCATCAGTTTGTTCTATTAGTCACCGAACAAACCTCACATGGATGAAAGTGATTCAACAGATTAGACAATCTTGTCCTGTGGACACAAACTATAGTTTCTTCAACACTTATTCCATTGTGTAAAACTGTTTAGATAATGAATAATAACTTTAAAAAAATATAGCTGTTTTTTAATTTATAAAATATATTTATATATATAAATAAAATTGGAATTAATTTGAATTGACTTTGTAAAGCTTTGTTTTTATTGTTTTGCTGCATCTGTGGGGACCCAATATTAGTGTCAGCAATTCAGTGTACAAACAAATGTGAAATATCCCTGCTCTTCTGAATGTGCTTTTGCAGAATGTTAGATTTAAAAAAAACGGTCAATAAACATTTGAGAGAGTCTTTGAGTTAAGGACGCCTTTGTTAGATTACAGTGACCTTGACAAAAGGAAATTAATAGATAGAGGTCAAACGTGCTCTCTGTATATGATCAATACGAGATGAAAATGTCTTTTGGGGTTTTCCGGTTTAATTAATCTTGCCCCAATCAACATTCACATTATGTTTATTTGCTCTGGTTTGGTACCCAGTCAAATCAATATTATATAGAAAGTCAAATGTTACATCACTTGTTGCTTAGTGGATACACATCAGATTGTAAATAGTAAATAGTCCTTCAGTTGAACACGATGTCCAACATACCTCAGTGCTCTCAGTGCAGATCACTACTCATCCCACTACGTGCTCACAGGCTTAATGTTGGGAAACACTGAGCAAGGCCAGTACTTGTGCTGGGGTCATCTTATTGAAGGACAGTCTTTCCAAACACAACACTTCTTATTATGCATCACCCATTCAGACAGCCGATGAAGTTTAATCACCTCATAGTGAACTAATGCTCATTAATCTTTTTACATGATTTGTGGTGTAGCTGTCAAAGGACTATAAATGATACAGACTTATAACTTTCAAATGTCAACAGTAGTTACGAGGTCTGTGGCTCTGCTATACAACCGGGTAATGACTGGCATAAAATAGATTTAGAACAACTATGGACAGAGTATCTCATGTACCTAATCCAGTCCCCATGTGTCCCATGCCACCACTGCCCATGCCTCCTCCAAAACCTCCACCTACAAAGGAGAGAATGTAAATTGGTGTGGATTAGATTAAGCCATAACACAACAATGTCACAAAAGGAAAAATAAGCATACAATAATAACAGCATACAAAAACTTAAATTCCTAAAACTTGTCATAACTCAAACTAACTGCACAGTGGAACTTGCATAAGCTCCTTTGTGTAACTTTGAAAGGAATTCAGGTCGATCTAAATTAAAAGTATTACTCACCCATTCCTCCATAGGAATCTCCAAACCCTCGGTTCACTGGCATGTCACTGTGACTGAAGTCTCGATCCATTCCACCCATCCCTGATCGGTACATATCTACACACAGAAACAAACAACAAATCAACATCAGACTGAAAGTTACCACATCAAAGTGAATCTCTGTGTCAAAAGTACAATCTCGAACCAAAGCACGTCTCTGCCAAGCAGACGCAAACAAATGCAGTTACCTCCCATCCTGCCAACTGGAGCCATGTCTCTCCCTCCATAGCCGCCCATGTTGCCCATATTATCCATGCCCCCAAAGCCCCCGCCACCACTCATCCCTGAGAGAAGAAGCACCCCGTTTCAACTTCACACTTTCCTTCAATCCACAAAAACAAGCAAAGACCAGTCACAAGCAAACCTCATAAGTGACAATAGACTTACCTCCTCCCATTCTGTTCATTCCCCCATATCCTGAGTTGTCCATACCTGCGGTGGAAAACATCAGTCAGGAGGACACACCAACAATCGATCATCATTTTACTACTTTTAGCTGTGTATGGAAATGTGCTGTGTGTGGTCCGATTATCGAACACTGTGCAGAGGTGCTTTGAGGCACAATGATAGTCACGTTCTAACACCTTGCAGTATAACAGTCCTGGTTTCAGCTCTGCTCATCTTATCTCTTTAACCCAGATTGTCACTGCTGCAGGGTCAGAAGAGGAGCCTCACAAATGCCAGCGAATTGCTGACGGTTGGTTTCAGAATAATGTCGCTTAATTCCGCCGTGTGTGTCGACCTCGTTTGCAACCTGTTGTGTACGCAATATTTAACTAAACATAACAAAAGAATACTTGGTCACTCACCTCCTCCGGGCCCCATGGAGCCCATGCCTCCTCCACCACTGATGCGAGGGGAGTTTATTGGCTGCCCACCTGGCCCCAGTCCCATGCCAATACCACCTAGTCCCCCTACACACAAAATACACAAGTGAAAAGTTTTAGAGCTGCAGAATGTATAGTAGTGGATTACATACCCTAGGAAAATCTATACAAGATCAAACATGCTAGTGACATTTATTGTAATAGACATTGGTTGAAAAGTCTGGGCACATAAAGTGAAATAACCCTAAACCTTATCAGCAAAGCACTGACCCTCACGAATGGAGGAAGTCAAGCTCAGAGCATATTTTATGCCGTCGGGTAGAACAGGTGTTATTTATTCACTCGTGTGGCAGGCTGTTAAATTTATGGGATATTTCCACATCTTAATTTGATTTCAGTGCAGACATCCGGCCTTCGGCCATTAACAAAGCTACAACTCAAGCTGACTGTCAGGTCTATTATGAGCTTTCACGAGAAAACAACTATTACTAGAGTTATTCATATTTTATAATATCATTTTTTTGATGCGTCTGTTGATTAAATAATGTCCATAAAAACTGTTCAATCACTGTATGAAGCAACATTTTAAACAATAAAAAAAGCCCTATAAAGAAACTGTTCCTCAAATAGGTTTGTTTAATGTTTAACTGCAATTGCAACCATTTCTTTTATCATGTCTTTATGTGTCAAGCAGTGTGCAGATAACAGACAACAGGATAATAACTGTCAGACAGGAAGGAAAAACTTACAAGCCACTTTGTATTTAATCTCTTAGCTCTCTGATTCAGCACCGAACCTGGGACTTTCTATCATGACTAAAATATCTATAAAATGGTATCAACATTTGTTTCCAGATGGGATTATACCTCTTACACTGATAACATTCACGTTCAATTCACCAAGATTATTTCTAAGGATCTCATTGGATATTCTGACCGGGGGATAGCCGAGTACTCACTTGGTAACTGAGGTGATTTTTCTACTTGACAGAACTCTTCAGATGGGAGAGATTTTTCATCCTGTAAAAGATAAACGCAAATGTTTAGATTCTTTACAGTTTCTGTGCAAGTTATAAAAAGTTAAACAACCAAAAAGTCACATACCATTTTGACATGCATCTGTCTATCAAAAAGCATCTGTCCATTGAACATGGCTGAGTTCAGAGTCAAGGAGAAGGTCACAATGAAATTCTTTAGTATTTGCTTTGTGTGCAGTTTCTATCATCTCTTCTTGGAGTTGGTTTTGAAAGGATACATATGGCCTGCACCGCCTCCAGTGATTGCTCAAAGGTCACTGTTCCCATCCCGCGGCTCTTTCCATCTTTATCCTCCTTTACATCGGCTCGCTTCACTAAGCCTGCCATGCAAAACACCTCCTTTAGCTTCTTCCAGCCCACCTTGAAATCCAGCTGTGTAGAAAAAACAAAACATTATTTTCAATTGAGCTGAAAAATCATGACAACATACTTGAAAGATGTGTTGACCGGTGTCCTCACATTGGCCACAAACACTGTGGTGCCCAGCCGCCCGGCCTGCAGCCCATGGATGACCTCGGGGGGGATGTTGGGGTTGTTGGCGATGGAGGGGGGGACGTTCATCCCACCAGGCCCCATGTCCTGTCCACGACCCCCCGGTTGACCTCCCATGCGTTGGAGCACACGCCGGGCATGTTCCCCATCAGGGTCCTATTAAGATAGAAAACAAACAGAAAATTATTACTATATGTAACTTATTAAACACAAGTGTATAATTATTTGGTGTTTTTTCAGTCTCCATTTTATTGTTACCGACTTAAATGTGGATCATGATCTGTCAGGAAGTATTTCGGTGTATGATAAGAGGAATATATGGATTTCACTTTGAATTTTGCTACAATCATTCAACTTTGCTTTGTTCCCACCTCCTTGATGTTGAGTGGCCTTCCATTCAGGTCATGCTTATTCATAGATGATATCGCCTTCTTCACAAAATCCTCATCTTTGAACTCCACCACACTGTTGAACCAGGAAAAAAGAAATGAGTCCATGCAGAGACAAGTACAAGATAAGAAATATATCAATATTTGTTTGAGAAAAAGTGCCTTACCCACAACCCTAACCAGACAGCATCATTGGAGTCCAGGTAGAAGACACATCCAAAGTTTAAGGAGTGAACAGATTACAGTTAAAATCAAGACAAAGCACTAGAACATCATATATTTTATACAACAGCATGTCTAGTTTCCTTTCGTGCATGTTGGCCATATTTTTCCCCACTGACTTGAGCCAGCAGTTTTTGGTTGTGTTTAATTTACAAGCTAGAAACAGTGATGTTAACAATACATATGATCTAAATAATAAACCAACGATGATTATTTTAATTTTCTTTTAGCTTTAATAAAAAAATATCTGGCACTTACAGTTACCTATGCACTGCAATTTACCTGAAAGATTTTTGAACTGGACACAAAAACAAGGATGAAAATTTTAAAAAGCATTAGCATAGTTAGGATTAACTAGCTTAACCACAGCATAAAATTGGTGTGGCTCAACTTTACATTTATTGTATACAATTTTGGCATTTAATAAAAAAAACACTACAGGATCACAACTGTTATGTTCCTCTGAAGCGAGAGCTGTGCTCTAGAACAGAATTGTAAAAGTAAGATTTTGAGACATGGTCAATCAATAAGACAAATCAAACAACCCACATTTCCCTTTGGAAAAAGGCCAAACAGACAAACTTTTAAACCAATTGATATGACAACAACAAAAGCAAAAGTTTACTCTTGAGATGAGTTCATTAGGCTACTTTTCCAAAAATCAACAGGACATCTCCCTTTCAAAGGAATATCAATCATTAGCCATCTATCAGGTTCTAAACACAACCTACAGTATCACCAATTCAGTAACATAGTGAGACCCAAAGGATCAGAACCTAAAAGAGCACTTGATTAATGAGAGCCTGCTGAGGGCATTTAAAACCTCGTGCAGCAAGTTGGCCACATCACTTACCCTTGACTTTCCTTCTGCATCCTTAAAGAGCTCCACGTATGTAACCTCACCAACTACATGAGACATACAAAAGGAAAAATACCAAAAGAACAAAGGAATTTAAGTCACCAAGTCTTCAAGTCGCCGTCGGCCTTGGCAATGCCGCTACAGATGGAGATGTCCCATTAATGATCAACAGTCAGCCCAGACCAACATTCCACCAGACAACACCATGCCTTTCTGGGCAGTGACTGAGACACCCAAAGGCCAAGGCCAGAGAGAAACACAGCTACGTTAAACCTGGGAAATTCAGAAGACTTCAACATGATCAGTTTGTCAAAAGATTCCATTCATGGCAGTTGAAAGTTGTACAGCTGCCCTTTGACCTTTCAAAAGGCTTCCTGAAACCCTCATGATTCAGAAAGTAAAACATTGCAATATTTTCATTCATATAAGATTCACCTTTCAAAAGATACAACAAAAACATTCAACAATCAATTCTACGACTGGTTTGAGGTTACATTTTGGAGCTGACGATGCCATTTAACAAGTAACAATAGAACTAGGTTCATCTCACAGACACATCAGCCCAGACTAATTTAGTGTCCATCCAAAAGAATTAATTAAAACTCCAATGACCTAATATCACACTGTGTTGGTTCCCTACTTTCTGCACTTAATACATCCAGAGAAAAGCTACAAACTAATTGACTACAACTAGAAACAGAATGCTCTATCTGAAAATAAGCGAAAAAGGGTGAAGAACTTCTACTCAGCTGAAGAGATAGAGAGAAGGGGAGACATCCCATCACCAGGGACTTTACCTTTCTCGCGCATTAGATCTTTAATTGCCTGCCACTTCATATCATAGGGGATATTGCTGATGAACACCCGGTTTCTATGAGCGGTCTTCTTTTCTCTTTCTCCACTACTATGTTTTTCTTTGTAGGGATGATGGCGGTTTCCTCTTCTGCTCACAGAAGACTTCTCTTTACCATCCTGGTTTTCTTTTGGGGCCTTAGTTTCTTCCCCATCCCTGTAAAAACGACACAAAGAGGCCCGTCAGTACACAGCCCATCTAAAAACACATGTTTGTGCGTGTGTCTGCTTGTCTTTGTGTTTAAATATGTGTCTCATAAACTCCAGACCGAGCCAAACAAACCCTAAGCACTGCACGGGTCCCAAGGACGCACTGTTTTCTTTATACGGCCATGGGAAATTAAATAAACGTATTGGAACACCAGTGTTAACTATTACAGCTCTTCAAGAAAAGAGTGATGCATTTGAAGGCTAATCTACAAACTACTTAATTAATGTCACCATGACCTGCAGCCTCTCACTTGATGGCTGCTCTTTAAACTTTTACACTACATCCTCTGTTATGTCCATAAACTATTTTCTTGACATTCACGTTACATGTATTTAACTAGTTGCAGAAGTTGTATTTGATGATCCGGATGGATTTCGGTAAAATAATGGCTTTTTCTTAGCATGCTTCCATACAAAATGAATGGATCATCACTATGAAAATAACTGCACTATTAAGCAGCATGATGAAATTAAAAATTAAAAAACTATAAAAGTATTCTGAACATTGTATGGACAAACTTATTCACCTCCACATGAATCACAGAGGGACTAATTAGTTTACCTGATTTAGACATATGATAAATTATCTATTGAGACTTTCTAACGTTTCTCAAAGCTTTGTAATTGTTTAATATTGTCAAGTTAATTGCATTCAATCAGGAGAAGCTGTGTGAATAGAAGAGAACAGGTTTGCGTTAGCTAGCTTAGCTCATTAGCCATTTTCAATGAGCAGTGCGCCGTCTGCAGCTACATTCTCGTTATTGTTAGCTTAGCACAATGAAACGAACAGCTGTGATTAAAACAGACAGGGGTGCTAAAGCTAACTGTCGTGTGGAACCAAGTGCCACCGAGTTAAGATGTCTAACTAGCTAATTAAATCAGTGCAACCCGGTGGTTTAACAAGCGATAGCTAGCTGAAGCTAAAGCAAACACAACCACAGATGCTAGCTAGCTCCCTGTGGAAGATGCATCCAGTGCGTCGTGTTTTGTCGAGAAAGGAAAGAACCGAAAACACAAAACAAATGGAGATTTTAATATCACAGCCCTGGCGTCGTGTTAGCTGGGACCTAACATCCGGCAGGCAGGTGTTTATATGGAGGCTTAACGCCCGATAACACCTAGCATCCCCCGGACTCCATTTTAGCTAGCCCTGCTAACCTCCTCCACCCCCGGGACCACTCACGTCTTCACCCCGTTGGGAGTCTCTTCCTCCTGGGACGCGTCGTCGGCCTCGGACGGTACGGAGGACGCGGTGGCCTCCTCCGGCTTCGGTTCCTCCTCCTCGTCGGGAGTGGGCAAGTCCGCCATGTCGAAGGTTTGCGGGTCGTCCATCGCTGCAAGATGCCCCCCCCCAAGATGCTACGCAGTTCAAAATGTGCAGAGGAGATCTGAGACACTCCCGCGGGAATTGGGAGCTGTTGCTAGGCAGCCTGCGAGAACAGAGCTCCACTTCCGGCCGGGATTCAGGCGCCCACTATAAATACCGATGTCAGGGAAATGATCCATTACCTTACCGACATGTTGGGGGACATATTTAAAGAAAAATAGTCAATGATTCTCAAGATGTTGTAATAAAACCCGCAAAGACTTGTAATAGAGGATTTTTATAGTTTATCCATTAACTTAAAGTGATTAAAAGATTGGATAGGATTAAATCCAATCATTATCTACTCACCACGATGCCAGGACAGGGGTGGGTGAAGAGTTTGAGTCCACAAAACACTTCCTGCAGCCAAATCCAACATATTTGAGGTAAATGGTGACTGATTCTTCAAATGTAAAAAATCCCATAACATGGATCCATACTGGGAAGAGGATTTCAGAGGACATTTAGCCTAAAAACATAGTGTAAATGTCGCTGTTACGAGTCTAATTGGAGTGTCTGTACTTCCAGACACTTGGATAACACTTGTTGTTTTTTTTTACGTTCGAAGAAGTTGTCGCCATTTACTTCAAAGCACTATCAATATATATATATAGAAAAAGTAATAGCTATGAATATAAAGAAAACACTAATACACTAAAAACATGAAAGTAAAAAAATAATATTCTTGCACTGTTAATATTCTTGCAGACAGACAGACAGACAGACAGACAGACAGACAGACAGACAGACAGACAGACAGACAGACAGACAGACAGACAGACAGACAGACAGACAGACAGACAGACAGACAGACAGACAGACAGACAGACAGGCAGGCAGGCAGGCAGGCAGAGAATTTAAAGGCAGTTTTACTGTTCTACAAATTACACAAGTTCACTAGTTTTGTTTCATTTAAAATCGTAATTATTTGAAATGAAAGGTAGGTCTTAAGTTGAGCTACATGCATATTAGTGTAATGCTGCTTTTACTTCAACTCTGTCAGAAAACAGTTAACAAAAATGTGTGTGTAATGTGTTGTCAGCTTGATAGAGATTATGTAAGTCCCTCTTGATTATTATGCACAACATTGATTTATCTCATTTACAAAATTTGCAGCATAATGCCAAGAAAAGAGAGACAGGGATCTGCAGAAAGCAGCTCAGGGTAGCAGCTCTCTTTTATATTGGATCAGGACATCAACTAGTAAAACAAATGAGGGAGAATCAGTAAGTTTTTATTTATTTATCATTATTATTTTTAATATCATAAATAATTTTGGCAATGGGTTCCCTTTTTTTGGGTTTGAGCACCTGCCCCCCAAAATGTCTGTGCACGTGCCTGGTGAACAGTATGGGAATATTTGAGAATATTGTGCACATGATAGCCCTTAGCTAAGCAGGTAAGTTCAGGGGTAAGTTAAGTGAATAAGAGAACTGACTGTTTCTGATTAGTGCTTCTAATTAAAAGCCACATCAACTTCTCTCTAACGCAGTAAAACAGTTTGATCCACGAGCGCAACGGAGCCGGAAGATTCCTACCTGCACCAGTGAGCTCCTGCATGTGCTCTACAAATGTTGTTAACCTAATGATATATTGCCACAGCTTTTGTACAGTGTGTATTTGCTTTCTAATTTTACAGACTCGCTCATAAAGCAAGACCAGGAATACGGATAACCTACAATATTCTAGGCAGCACACCCACAGTGTCAGACAGTAAAAGTCCTGCCTCATTGATTTTAATACAGAGCTGAGCCTGTTCATCATTCCTGAAACTATTGATTGATGCACTTTTATTCCACTGGGAGGAATCATTTCATTTTCTTTTGTACAATACGCCTCAACATTTGTAGAGAACCAGCTCGGGGCGTCCGTGCAGATGCCACAACAGAAAGTTGATTACATTGACAAAAGTTGACAAGGACAATAAATTCCCATTACATCATCATATGTAAAAATGGGATCTTGTGCCACTTTAATATTGAGTTTCCACAATAAAGTCGACCTGATATATGAATCCTAAATTTCCTTCGCAGCAGTTACAGTGATGCAGTAAATCTGAAGCGGCAGACCACATTTGTGGCTTTTTTTATATCTTCTTGTAGCTGCCAGACTCCGCCTTTGGATCTGATTACTCACAATCTGTGCCCAGAAGACGTCTCTGCTGTGTCTTCCTTGGAAACACTCCAGACGGAAATATCATCCACTTGAGATATAAAATTGTGCTCACAACAAACCAAGCAGAAACACAATAGGAATAGTAACTGTGTCATTCTTTCGATCAACAACTTAGTCAAACTGCAAAACCCACAAGTGAGGACAATATTAATTCGGTGTTTATATACAGTGTGAATACAACAAAATTTCACAATATAAACCTGGTAGTAACTTTGCTTGTTTGTGATATGGCTGTCGCTGTAGCTTTGAGAAGACCTTGAGCTTATCTCTCAAATCAGGAGATGCATAATGTGGCACAGCGGTGTGATATGGAGTTATTAACAATAAAGGGTGCATTATGAGAGCAGTTCATATAATCACTGTTTTACAGTTCTCCGTATCAGTTTGACTTTTCATCTGTTGTCTGACAGATACAAGTCTAATGATCTTTATCCTTATGTCCTAAGGACAATGTTTATGCTAATATTCTCTATGCAGAACGTTCAGAATGTCTCAGGAGTCAAAGCAGTCCAAAGCATATGAGCACACCCTCACACATATAGTAAAAGCAAAAGTGATAAAGTTAATTCAGCATTTTCATTTTCCCATTTTCTGTTATGGATTCAAAACAATGACATGCAATTCCCACTATTTGTAACTCGACCTCATCACTAATGGCCCCACGCTGCTGTGCTATGACCCAATAGTTTTCCGTTTCGACCTTGTCTTTTAAATGGACGTGAGGGCAATGCCAGAAAATGAAAACGATATCGTTGTCTAAATGATGTGCCATCTCCTCATCTAATTTACGAGAGCTGTCCTTGAACTAAATGTGACATTAAACTGTCTTTGTGAGAAGCTGACACAGTTGTGCCGCATGACCTTACTCTACCCAAATATAAATAGCAAGAGCAAGATTAGGGACTTTTACTGACAAAAAAAAGGATGTTCTAAAAAAGACGACATAAAACTTGAAGTGAAATTAATTTGGAGGGAGCTGATTCACCTTTGTAGATACTCTATCAGGATGTCCCAGCTGTTTATAAGTGAAAAGGGTAAAATGAGCTAAGTTAACCACTTCTATGTCTTGAATTATTCCAGATCCCACAGCAGTGATGACCATGGCATGTTTTTTCTATCCTTATCCGACTCACTGCACCACTCTGACAAAAACGTCTGAAATAATTTGCTCTACAACACAGATTCCTCACTGCTGCATTCTGTCACGACGTGCAATCAGATCACTCCGATTGTTTTCCTGCACAATATTGCTTTTTTATTCACTTGTTTAAATATCTTTCCCTTCTCCTCCAGCCTGAGCAGGGAGCTTGCATCTGTAAGCCTGCAAACAGAGGATAGATAGATGGATGGATAGATGGATTACTTTATTCATCCCCGAAGGGAAATTAAGTCGTAAGAGCAGCCGGTATATTTAAATACAATAAAATACAATACAATAGAATAAAATAAAAAATATTGAGGTAGAAAGAATAAAAACAAAAACACAAGATAAATAGGTAGATAAGGTGCAGTGGCAAGATGATGGTAATAGTACTGATGATATGATGGTAATGTTATTGTTACACAGTATATAAAAATAGTTCAGTATATATAGTATATAATATAACATAATATATATTTATATATGATAGTAATTATACCAATATAATAGCAGTATATAGTAATAATGGCAGCAACAGTATATATAATAATAATAATAGTAAATATAATAATAATAACATGTACACATGTATAAATATGTGTATATACAAGAATATACAAAGAGTATGATATAATATGATATGATATATAGTAGAGGTATAAATATAAGTATTTGACTGTACAATAGATAATATAATATACTATGAGTGTAAGAATATGTAGACGGAGCGTGCAAAAGACTATATTATTATATTATTATTGTATAAAATGATATATAATATCAATATGGTTTATATTAACACATATCACATATGATGTGAAGTAAGTGTTCCAGTATATGGAGTGGAGTGTTGTACAGGGTACACAGTGCAAGGAGACAGGTATATTAAGTGCAGTTAATTCAAGTTGACCACATCAAACTGCATCAATTAAAAACCCTACACCACCAAAAGCAGGAGCCCGGTGCTGCGCTGGAGCAAAAATACCTTTGCAGCAGCATCTACCCTCCCAGCAGTGAGAGGCTGTGCTATTCCTGTCAGATTTGTGTGGAGTCATTTTAAGATGAGCCAAATAAAGCCGGGGAGGGGGAGAATGAAGAGGGGAGGAAAAAGAAGAAGAAGGCGAATGGCTTGTTTGTGCTGCTGCATCTGTGGTGGTGATGCTGAGGGGGAATGTTGTGAATGAGTGAGGCGGCCGAGCAGCTGAGTGAGACTAACAAGTGGTTGCCATGCAGCAGGAGCAAGCGTGCGTGCTTCTGGAGAGAGAGACAGGGAAACAGAATGATAATGAGTAGGAGGCAGCAAGTGAAGGGAGCATGAGGAGGGGAGATGGACCTCAGAGAAGGATCCAGCCTCTCCCTCGCTTCCCCCGGTTCTCTCTCTTCACCTCCAGCTGTTTGTTGAGATGAGGGGTTAGAGCTGGACACGTCCGGGACACAATGGATTTATGTCTGGAGGCTCCAGGACGGAGGAGTTGCTTGCGAGGAACAGCAGCAACAGGTCTGTGAGGATGGAACGATCATGACGGTGAGACGCCTGCATTTTCTGTCTCACACAGAACCTGTCACTGCAGTCTCTCCTGTCTCTTTCACCCCACGTTACTCCCTCTCTCCCCGGTCTCTCTCTCTCTCACCATGCACACTTTGTGCAGTGTCCTCCTCATCATTCTACTTCCTAGTCCCTTGTCTGACATCTCTCTGTTCATTCCCCTCTCTGTATGTGTCCCACCCCCCCTCCCTTCCTCTCACTTGAGCCACCTGCTGCTTTGGTTCATGTGAAGGATTTTGGGGGGATAAAGACGGACAGGACCAGATCTCCACTTCATAATTTTGTGATTATGTTTAGACAATCACTGTGGCATCTCCTGTCTGATGGAATCACGCTGCCTGGCAGGCGTCTGCTCACACGCAACAGGTAGAGAGCCCTCTCCTCTGAAGCAAACATGCATCACATGTGTGTGAGATGTGACCTTTTTCATTGATACCTGCTCCTGCTTTGCCTTTGTTTATCAGCTGGCTTTGCACTGCGACACTATGTAATTCCCAGCAGACTTAAAGGAATGCAGTCATGGCTTCGGCTCGTGTTCCTGAACCTGGTTTCCTGCAGTCTCTCTCAGTCCTCTGCTCATGTTTTCTTTTTGTAATTTTTTTTTTTTTTTTGCATCATTATTCAGAGGGGGATTGCGTGAGAGAGACAGAGAGAAAGAGAGAGAAAGAGAGAGAGATCGAAGTCTCTGGACCTCTGTTTGATAGCACACTCAAAAGAGGCTATTTATAGATACCAGTAACCCTGCTTATTTAACTGTGTGTAGTTCCTATCACACATCTGCACCCTTATTTCTCTCAGTGTGTGCATGAAGTGCGATGATATTCACATGGGTTGATTAGACGGATCCTCTCTGCCCCAGAGACTAGAGACAGCACTAATCTGAAGCCGTCATGTGATCTCTGCCCAGGTAACATGCAGGCTCCTGGGCGCCTGACCCTATCGGATGAAAGATGAGGCGCCTAGATGTTGGTTTACCATGCTTAGTGTCCACTACAACCACTCCCTTGCTGCCATGAGCGGAAACGACATGATGGCGCACTCGCTGACTCTGGAGCAGAAGACAGCCTTTGCCTTCGTGGGGATGCTCCTGGTGTTCCTGGGGCTGCTGATAGTCAGATGTTTCCGGATCCTGCTGGACCCCTACAGCAGCATGCCCTCCTCCAACTGGGCCGACGGCATCGAGGGGCTGGAGAAAGGGACGTTTGAGTACGCCCTCACTTAACACAGAAATGCCTATAGACACACACACATATGCATACTCACGGACACAAATAGCGCTTGCTTGCACACATGCAAACACAAGTAAGCTGCAGCTCCACACAACCATTGCTCCTGACTCCGAAGCACCATCAAGACATGTCTCTGCGACAGACTGAAGCTGTTTGTGTTGTTCCATGTGTGTGCGTTGTTAGTTCAGAGCCAGTGTGTGAGTCTCTTGACTGTACATGGCTACGTGTGTGTTGTGTGCGTGTGTGTGTCTGACCGAAGTGTGCGAAAGATGCTGTGCATACTCTCTGTCTAGCTGCCAGGTTGGTGAGCATTTCAGATCATGGATTAGCACGGAAATGGCTGGAGGCCTCTTTAACCCATGCCCCCAAGATGAATGTCTGTGGATCAGAGGTGGATGTGGAGGTGGATGTGGAGGTTGATGTGGAGGTGGATGTGGAGGTGGATGCTTGTGGGACGGGCTGGAGAACCAGGGGTGCAGTGGGATTATTCAGACACAGTTTGAAGACTCAGGGACAGGATTCCTCACGTTGGGAAACAGAGCGGTTCCACCTCTGCACAGCAAAGCTCTTCTGCACAAGATTGTATACTGTACGGTTGGATACAGGGTATTATTTCCAATTTCCTGCTATGTGGACTAATCAGATCCAATCTGTTGGTGATCCAAAGGGATGCTGCTGCTGCTGCTGCTGTCAGTGTGTCTACAGATTGGTCCTTTCCGTGGTGTCTTGCTTTTTGAAGTCATGCAGCGAAAAAGGCAACTGAACAAACTGTGATTTACGTCTCTGCGTAACAGCGTCTAAATGATGCAAAAACAACTCTGCTAGAGTTTGTCCTGCTGCTGGTTTTGAATGATGCCAGAATGAAATGTCTGAGTGAAAGAAAAAAAAATGTTTACTCTTGACGGTACGTCCGCAAAGACATATGAGGACGATGCTGATTCATGTACGTTTGGCTGATGCAGTGAAGCCCAAGAACTTTCGAGGGAAATGAGGATCCGAGACTTGGAGGAACTCTCCCTCTCTCTCTCTCTTCCAGCGCTGCTAGTTTTCTAACGACAAGGAGAAACTCTCACCGCCTGTCTGCAGAGGAAAAAGGTCACCCCGGAAAACAGTGGCGGGATGTATGTCACCTTCTTCCTCCTACTCTCAGCCATCCACGCCCATTCACACCTGCTCTCTTCCCTTCACACACAGAGGAGGACGGGACTTTACAGAGATTCTGTGATGCAGCAGACCGGTCAAAGTCTTGAGTGTTCCTTTGCTAATTTTTCTACAGTCTACGGTTTCTCCTTAGTGCTTAGACTCTGCCTTACTGTGACCTTCAATGGGTTTATGTGCCTTCATCTAGAAACATTAGAGCACCCGTTTGTGTGTGTGTGTGTGTGTGTGTGTGCGTGTGGGCGTGCATGTGACATATCATGATGACCGACAGTGCATCTTGTGACCTGTTGCTTGCTCAGCTGGTGGTAGAGATTTCTTGTTGATATAGATTTAAAGAAATAAATAGAATTTCTTCACTTTAAACCATCGTCGGGTCTCTTTGCAATGTGTGGAGGACGTGAAATAAAGAAATCCAGATGCTGGAGGTGACAGTCCAACGTCCCTGCGGCAACTAACGGAGATAAAGAAGTAGGGAGAGATGGAGAACAAGAGGTGAACAGACTTTTTGAACAATATAGGAGTACAGTCTACATGTATGTTAATTTGCAGGGATGGCGTAGAGACAGAATTGGGTTAATGCTGCAGCAGTGAGCGATACACAGACATCCACAGACAGTCTTGTGTGACAGATCAGGTCTTGATCTGCAAATCTTTCCGCTCTCAGAGGCCAGGCCGACCGACATCACTCGTCAGGAATTCAATCATTATTGCGCCATTATCCCTGCCACCTGTGTGACATCCTTATCTCAGATCTATTTTCAGGGGGAAAAAAAACACTGCCTTTTTCCTCCTCAGCCTAAAGGCCGACTAACTCAGGTGTTATAAATCTATAAAATCCAAACAGATCTTCCTGTGTGGCATTTTATCTTTTTCATATCTCGCTGCAAAGTCACGTTGTTTGCTGCATCTAGAAATCCATAAAACACAGAAAAACACCCAGAGACAACGATCTTTGTCTTTGCAAACAAGAGGAAAAAAAGACTTTCAAAAAGGGCCCATGCACATTTACAGTTACACTGATTACCTCCTAACATTCTTCTGCATGTCACCGAAAAAATATGTATCAGGAATAATATTGATTAGGAATATTGACCTTTTGTTACTTTCCTTTACAGGAAGTCGGAGCTGAGAGCTTAAAGGATCATTAGAATGGGACTAATGAGTAAGCCAGTGAGCCTTTTCACAATCAATCATTAGTTTTATTACTTCGTGCACCTTCGGACTTCGCAGGCTATGTTCGTGATTTATTGTGATAAGATGAAAGATATAATAACCTGTGACCAACACTGTCCAACCAACTCTGAAGTGCAGTGACCTAATGTAATGCTACTTTCAGTAGAGTCATTTAAACAAAACAATGACATGAGGCGATCAGGTCGGTGATGATCGGTCGTTCTGCTGCAAATGTTTTAATCGGTTTTACTATTTGCGAGAATCTGTTTTATGTTTGAGCTGTTATTTAACTTAGATTCTTTTTTATACTTTACAAACACAATTTTCAGCGTCTACAAATCTGAAGACTGAGCTGAGGCTGCGTTTGAAATTACAGTCGGACTTTAACGTGTTGAGGATCTCTATCTGCAGTCCTGTGCTAAGAGGTGGGAGTTACCGTGACATGCATTCATTTTTAGAACAGTTATTAATGATTATGAATCTATTACATTTAATCATTAACTCTTAATAGACTCAAAACTTCACTTCACCATGAGCTAATTTGCTCGTTTCCTTTCTTTCTGTTGCTTATATCCCAGTGGATATTTCTTTACAGGAATATTTTTTCAACGGAAATTAAATAAAATGTATCATTATTATTGTTTTTATTATGATGATGATGCATTTTTAGAACAAGGCCTGTGACATTGCAGGCCACAGTTTAATTGGTGATATTTAATTTTATTCATGTCTAATTGAAAATAATACAACTATCAGGGCGACACTAACTGGACTGGACCAATAGCTGAGATAAGCTGAAGGACAACCCACGGTTTTATTTATTGCACCTCTTAAAGATATAGTATCAGGGACCTTGTCTGCTCGGATCAGTTTTTTTGTACTTAATCGCCTTTTTTGTCTCACATTGCAGTGAGCAGGGCAAAGTTTGATCAACGCTGCAGAGGGATTTTTTCTACCACCTCCCTTGAGCCCTTTGGACATTAACTAGAGTGCTTTTCCTCTTGATCTCTGATTGGAACATACACACACACACAGATCTCTGAGGAGCACAGCGTTCTCTGGTTTTACTCGGGCGGAGCAGACAAAAGTCGAGAAGCCCCGATAACAAGAAGGGATCATCTCAATGTCAAGCGTGAGGCAGTCAGGGTCTCTAATGCAATAAGAAAACTGCAACACAAGAGAAGACTTTCTAAATGTGACACCGAGCTGAGGCTTAGTATCACTGATACCAATTAAAAGGACAGAGGAAGAGGAGCGCTGCAGTGCAAGAGTCATTATATTCCCTGTGGAAAGTTTTCTCTCTTCCCCATGACTCAGTCACTTTCATTTTTATGGAAAACAAAAGGTTTAAACCACCGTTCGCTGATAAGTGTTGTACAAGTCCAGCTTTACATAAAAACACCTGCTGGAGTATTTTCCTCAGCCTGCAAAAGCGCCAAGGTCAGATCTCAAGTCATTAGTGACTTTCGCTGTGCGCATAAATCACCGTGGTGTATCAGTAATAAGGAAGTTTACCTGTTAAGAGGTCTTTTAGAGGCAATTTAAAAGTCATGTGGCTTTAGAGAAGTGCCTCCGGCGTGTTCCTGTAATTCATGGTCTCATATTAACTCAGATTTTCCTCATGATTACGACAGTTTCTTCTGTAGCCAGCTCCCCCACTTCACACTTTGTAGAGAAGAGAGACTCACGAGGGAAAACATTTACTGAAACGGTTATATCAAAGTTACAGGTCCAATATCTGTAGGATTTATATCCATTTTGTTATCACATTAGTTCTATTAATTATATCCTATTGCTCATATCTGTGATTATAAATTATTAGCCTAGCGTCTTTTTGTGCCATGCATCATAAAAAGGTCTTTATGACGTGGAACTTTTCCTGCTCAGTTATATGATGTCTTGGTGTCAAGGATGTTTTCCGGTGATTCAGCCAAAGGGCCGATGGGTCTGAGGAAATCCTCCCCTTAGCCCCATAAACCAGGCCACTGCAGAACAACATGTGCTAGTGCCCAGCAATTCAGACAATAATATTAGTAATCAATTCCCCAGAACTACGGCAGTAACCGCCCTTTATCTCTCGTTCGGCGTTTATGACTTGGTTAATCGTTAAGCAATGCCTTTGTGTCCCCTGGGATGGAGCAAGGACATATCTGACACCCCTCGCTCACTTTTCTGAGGGTTGATCCAGAGAGTTAGCCAATAGCTGACAGCCAGTGTATGATCCCTGGGATGCATGGTATAAAGGTAGGCCATTCTGAGACGCACTGAGTTTACTCACCAGGAGCTCAGAAGAGAAAAGGTCAAGCCTAGGTTATACACGGATAAAGAAGGATAACCTCACCCGTTTATATGCAGTGTTCTGCTCTTTAAAAAACGCTGCTGGTTGAACAAAAACTAAAGACTGGTGTTTTATCCTTTAATCGGAGAATCTCTGATCTCTGATGGAGAGGTTCAGGTCTAACGGAGGGGAGCAAGTGAACCAAGGGTATGATGCCAACCTGGACGAGCCTCCTATCTATCAGGATAGCAACTTCTCCAATGGGGACGGACGGGCGGTGCGGCCCTCGGTGGTCAGCGCCTTCGGCCACGACACTTTGGACCGAGTGCCCAACATTGACTTCTATCGCAACGCGGGCAGTGTGAGTGGTCACCGTGCCGTGCGGCCGTCCCTGCAGGATCTCCATGATGTGTTTCAGAAGGTGAGTGCACGTGTGTCTGTGCGTGAAGCTGGTAAACATGAAGGATACAGATTCTCCTCAGCCCATTCTTCCAAATCGTCTGCAGCCATTTTTGTATTTCAAATATTTGTCCTTCGCCTCTGCAGAATGTATCTTACACCGGGTTCTCTGCCTGAGTGAACTCAACTCTGAGACTCTGAGGTTTCTGTTCTTGTCATGAGTCTCAGTCCATTCACTCAGGTTAAAGACAAAAAAAACCCAGAAAGAAACAAGACATTTTACAGTTGTTTAATCATTCCTGCATCATAACCTTCATTGTGTCCACAGTTCAGTCGTAACTTCTTTGCCGAAAAGAACTGTTCAAGATCACTCAAAGAAAACTTGACAGATTTAAGAGTCTTTAGTGCTTTTTATTAGGCTGGCGTTATACTGCCCTGTGTTGCAAAAGACTTGGGGTTATAGGTCATTCAGGTTTTATTAGATGAACTAGATTAGCATTTTGAACCTTTGTTTTTTCAAAGACAGATCTGTTAGGCAGTTTTCCGTGGCAGGACAAGAAAGAAAGCTTGCGCCATTCCAGTTCATGCCAGATTGCAGGATTAAGTACAAAACGTTAAAATATACACTTAAAACTTGCAAGAATCCCTAAAAAGAAATTCTCGCCAAAGAATATATTTAATACATTTTTTTTTATTACTTTGCTCGATTCAAACGACAGAAATATTTGACTATCAACACTTTAAATTAATGAATTACACCTGACATGTTATAAGCTCACATCGTTTTCCGGAATCACAAACTCCACCACTGCACGGTTTGTTGCCAACTTCTCCTTCTGTCATTGAACGGAAACCAGACGAGTCAGAGACGTCTCAATAAATCAGACGCGAGGGTGTAAGTGTCAGGAGAGTAATTTAATATTTCCCCTCCGTGGAAAGTTAAAAGGAGGTTTTATCTTTTTTCCTGAGTTTTCAAGGACAGAGACGCAGCCGCGGCATAATGTCTCTTCATCAATCTTCATCCGAATCAAATCACCAGGGTTTCCTCCCCCTTTCCAAATCCTGTCCCGTGTGTCACAGAGAAGGAGAAAGACAAACACACGAGGACTCAGAGAATACAACTTAATCATAACGCTGCTCGTTTCCATGCAAATGAAAAATGCATCAACACCAAAATGACTCAAAGCCCAATCACGATGAATAAATCTCAGCTTCATCTCTGAGGACAAATTGACATGTTTTCTTCCCCTAACATTTCCCTGCACGTTCTCCCAACAGAATGGAGCGATCTCGGTGCCGGACACCGTGGAGGACGATGGCGAGGGGAGTAGCGGGACACCCTCGGATGACCTGGAGAATGCCGTCTCCCCCAAAGAACAAAAAGGAGGAGTAAAGTTTGGCTGGATAAGGGGCGTCCTGGTGAGTTATGTCGGGATCACGTCGGGTCATGTCGGGCTCCTTCTGATTTATAGAAGCAGGGTCACTCTACAAAACTGTGACCCGGGAGAGACAAGCCTCATTGTGTCTCAATAAGGCGGCGAGGCCCAGTGTGGCTTTCAAGGAGTCGTTTGTGTTTGCCCAAGAGCTCCTGGTTGATCCATTCGTGCTGCTGGCATGATGATCACAAACTCTGTAGCTGTAGCATGTTCACTTTACATGATAATAAAACACAAATTCTATTGTTCTTGTCTTCCACAGATTAGATGCATGCTGAACATCTGGGGCGTGATGTTGTTCATCCGTCTGTCCTGGGTTTTTGGTCAGGCAGGCTGGGGTGAGTGAGACAAGGAGACACGTCATTGGTCAGATATGACACACGGGTCATTAGGAGCATAGGTTCTACATTTATTTACATGTCCAAGATTTTTTAAGGGAGGTTTTCCTAATCCTTTCACAGAGCTCACACCCATTTAAACTTTCTATCTAAATCCCAATTGTCACACATTAATGTTCAGAACTGTGACAATAACACAAAAACTAGCTCCCTTGACCTTGTGACCTTGACATAATTGTTCAAAGTACTTCAAAAATAAGTATCAACACATACAAAGTGCACTTAGCATATATTTTAATCATTGAATAAACAAAAAAGGGTTTGAAAGTACAAACTCAAAGTTTTTGTGTCCACATGACCACTACACACTTTCATGTTTACTTAAATGAAAAAGATGTGTTGACTTTCCATAATTACAGAGTTGTAGTTATAGGGGACACATTTAGAATTACCACAATTGGAACTAATTCCAGTTGTGGAAATTCAGACAAGAGTCATGAGAGAAATTAATTTCATATCAGATGTTCTCATAACTTCTTGTGCAAGCTGTTTCCAATAAGATTTTAAGTTCAGTGATGGAAGGAGGATTAAAAGTACAGGATAAGTTAATAACTGTTCTCACATCTTACATCATATCTCTCCGCCACTGTTAAATGTAACTCTATGCATCTGATGTGGGCCGCATTATATAGTTCCATCCATCTATTATTTATACCGCTTTCCTTTAAGGGTCGCAGTAGCTAACCACGTTATAAAGTTATGTGATAAATCAAAATCATGTACACGTGCAAAAAATGCTGTAAATAAATGATTCAGCCAGTTGACAAGACCAGAGCAACTCCTTGAAGCTTCTACATGTGTTTGCTTGTTCCAGTAATTCTTGGGTCGATAGGGCACTTAAAGAATCGAATGGTCCTTCGCTCATTAGCAGGAGGGGATCGAACTGGGGCAGATTCAACTTTAACTGGTCTTTCTCGGCCTAAATAATAATCTACTCCGGCTGAAGATCCATTCTGAGAGGCAAACCTTTACCTTAAGAAAGAGAGAGAGGGGAAACAGTGCGAAGGGCTCCATTGTTTAAGAAGCTCCTGGATTGGCGAGCTGCTTTTGTGCAGGAGGCGGAACTAAACGGTTTTGAGAAGCCCAGAGAGTCTCAGGCGGTTTGTAGAGCAGGTGGAGCAGATGGCTCCGGGGACTTTGACTGTCCCTGTGTTTTAAAGGTGACTGTGGGGTGGGGTGGGTGGGGGGGCTTCGTTTCACAGCTGTAACGTTTTATGAGCGTCCACCCAAACGTACCGGCTGAGGAATCTGAAGTTCAAAAATAACCATTTTTAAGCTTAAGTTTACATTACGTGTGCATTTCAGGCCTGGGAATCGTGGTCATCCTTCTCAGCTGCGTGGTCACTGTCATCACTGGCCTCTCTATGTCGGCCATTTGCACTAATGGCGTGGTCCGAGGAGGTAAGTCGACGCACCGCTAACACGCATAATGAGACGGCTTCATTTTCAGGAGAGCAGAAAAATCAAAATTACTGAATCCTACTGAAGACTTACATTTGCAGGGCTTTTTACAGCCGGAGATAACAGACACTCATCCTGACATGAAATCTTTTACAGAGAGAATGACCAGGAGGATGGTGTGTGTGTGTGTGTGTGTGTGTGTGTGTGTGTGTGTGTGTGTGTGTGTGTGTGTGTGTGTGTGTGTGTGTGTAGATAAAGACACAAGGCTCACAACTCAGAACGGCACCTGAATATCACCTCTTGAAACCCATTCTCCGTTTTACAGCCTCCTAACTTGTCCAGACATTAAATCAATGAATCAGTGATGTGGCGATTAATCCCCCCCGACGGTTTGTGTGCCCTATTTTGTCATTTCAGGAGGCGCCTACTACTTGATATCTCGCAGTCTGGGGCCTGAGTTCGGCGGATCCATCGGCCTCATCTTCGCCTTCGCCAACGCCGTGGCCGTGGCCATGTACGTGGTTGGGTTTGCTGAGACCGTGGTCGACTTGATGATGGTGCGTGACGTAGTAATGATCAGGTGATGATGTCTCATTCGGAAGCTGTTCGATCCTACGTATCTCTGCCCTCTGTCACATTCAGGAGAACGGTGCCGTCATGGTGGATCAACTAAACGACATCAGGATCGTGGGCTGTATCACGGTGGTGCTGCTGTTGGGCATCTCACTCGCCGGAATGGAATGGGAGGCCAAGGTGAGAGATGAACATCACATTGGTCGATGCCAATCTCTGCGCTCAAAGTGGTCAAATTTCACAATTGTTACTTTAATCAATGAAATCCACACACACACAGGCCCAGATCGTTCTCCTGGTCGTCCTGCTGGTGGCCATAGTCAACGTGTTTGTGGGAACTTTCATCCCTGCCACCGAAGACAAGAAATCCAAAGGCTTCTTCAATTATGACTGTAAGACACCGTCTCCAAATTATTTCATCAAGTGAAGATGTGCCTCATCCACCGAGCACTGCTCAACTCATCGTTCCTCTTTATTTCCCTTTTTTTGTTCTCTTTTATTTATTTATTTTACAGCAAAAATTTTCATGGAAAATTTCACTCCGGAGTTCACCGGCAGCGAGTCGTTCTTCACGGTGTTTGCCATCTTTTTCCCGGCTGCCACGGGGATCCTGGCCGGAGCCAACATCTCCGGCGACTTGCGGGTAAACCATTACACACAGAGGTCGATGCAGGAGGGCCGTGCACATACAAAGCTCGAGTGCACACATTTCTAAACAAAGGGCTCTGTGCTAGGTTTTGTTTGGTGTCAATAAGGCCAAGTGAAACCTCAGATATGATTATTTAAATATAACGTAAAATAATCTATTTTAAACGCGAGTAATGTATTTAATTTATTTCAGTATCTTCATCATCATTTGTCGTATTGAGAAACAGGAAAAAAAGTGTGATTTTTTTTTTTATTATATATAATGATTTATATATAATATTTGCACTAATTGGGAACACCCCCAATCTGGGAATGCAAAGACAGTGATGTTCCTAATTGTATAATAGAGAACATATAGTGTTTTGAAGAGTTTTATATAAAGATAAACACAAAACACCTTCTATTAACAGAACTTCTTTATATTTCAAATAAATGTATATTGCTTGATATTATAACAGTATTACTATTATATCTGAAAACTAGCAGTCGTCATGTGTATATATAGGGACAACTTAAAAAGTGTAAAAAAAACGTCCAAAATAGCCCTGGGCGAAGAATACACGTAATCTGAAACTGTTTTTTTATTTATTATTATTTATTTATACACTGAAAATTTGGTTTGAATCTTTTCATACAGAAACATCTTATTATATTAAAGTCTTCCATCATTGATCTTTGGTATTTCACAGGATCCCCAAGCAGCCATTCCTAAGGGAACCTTGCTGGCCATCCTGATCACTGGTGTCACCTACTTGGCCGTGGCCCTTTGTGTCTGTAAGTCATTTAATGCACGGAATTAAACTCCAATGTGTAGTTTTACATTATGTATAGTTCACATGAAAACACTGCCTTGCTCGAGGGTTAACCTTACAGTCAGGGGACACAGTTAGATTGGCAGTATTTGTTTTGGTATTTGTTTGGTGATCAGACATTGAAGTGTAATCAATGCATTTCTTCTCCTCTGTGATTGGCCAGCTGCTACTGTTGTCCGTAATGCCACAGGAAACATGGCCGACCTCATTATGGGCGACGATTTTTGTAACGGCACGTCGGTGGCTGCTTGCCAGCTCGGATATAACTTCTCCTCCTGCGCGGTGGAAACCTGCAAGTTTGGCCTGCTGAACAACTTCCAGGTACGCAGCCTCCAGAGTGTGAATCTGCAGCCGAGATGTGGTTTGTTTCACCTCTAATCCCTCATCCCTCGTGTCTCCGGTGCAGGTGATGACCATGGTGTCTGGGTTCGGTCCCCTCATCACTGCCGGAACCTTCTCCGCAACCCTCTCCTCGGCCCTGGCTTCCCTCGTCAGCGCCCCCAAAGTCTTCCAGGTCAGTGACTCGACAGATCTTTGTAAAAACAGCAACGATTTAGAGGAATTCTCCTGAGATGCAGCTGCAGTATTAGTCTTTACTCCTGCAAACAAAAATCTTTTCTCTCTTCTCCTCTGTGTGTCTCCTCAGGCTCTGTGTCAGGACAACATCTACACCATTCTGCATTTCTTTGCCAAGGGACACGGCAAGAACAACGAGCCAATCCGTGGCTACGTCCTCACATTCATTATTTCTGTGGCCTTCATTCTCATTGGTCAGTTCCCTAACATCTTGCTTTAAAGCATAACTTATATTTCAAGCTTCAAAAGCACAAATATGACAACCACCTCTTTTTGTTCCTACACAGGTGACCTCAACGCCATCGCTCCAATCATTTCCAACTTCTTCCTGGCATCTTACGCTCTCATCAATTTCTCCTGCTTCCATGCATCCTGGGCCAAGTCTCCAGGTGGGTCCCTTCAGACAAAGCCACTGAGGGAATGAAAAGCTCTGCCAGTAAACTGTGTCTGATACTTCACTTCTTTTCAGAAATTATGTCTAAGTGACTCTGAATACATTGAAACGAGGCACAATCACAAAAAGCGTCTGACTTCAGACACTAATCTGGACAACCTGAGTTGCATTAGATGATTAATTTTTGGATTTGTTTCTGCGCAGTCGGTTTCCCATCACTCTTCCTCCGGGCAGTGGTGTATAAAGTACTTGAAAGCCATACTTGAGTAAAAGTACAGATATCTTACCTGAAAGTGACTTCGGTAAAAGTAAAAGTCACTCGTCAGAAAATGACTTGAGTAAAAGTCTTAAAGTAGCTCATATTAAAAGTACTTAAGTATCAAAAGTATCTGGTGTTGAAATGTACTTAAGTATCAAAAGTATCTGGTGTTGAAATGTACTTAAGTATCAAAAGTAAAAGTACAAGTACCAAAATTAAAAATGCAAAGTGCTTTTTATAGTAGGCCTATACAGACACAAAACAACCCAAAATGTCACATCTCCCGAGCGAGAGAGAGAGAGAGAGAGAGAGAGAGATTGAGAGAGAGAGAGAGAGAGAGAGAGAGAGAGAGAGAGAGAGAGAGAGAGAGAGAGAGAGGTGCGTGCGGCGCCAACCTCCGCTGCTCAAGTAACGAGCCAGTTTTGAGAATGTAAGAAGTAGAAAGTACAGATATTTGTGCTCAAATGTAACGAGTAAAAGTAAAAAGTCGTCAGGAAAATAAATACTCAAGTAAAGTACAGATATGTGAAAAATCTACTTAAGTACCACCACTGCCTCCAGTCCGCATTTAATGAATCCGCTCTCTGCTCTGTCGCTCTCCCCCCCCCCTGCAGGCTGGAGACCTGGATACAAGTTCTACAACATGTGGCTCTCCCTGGTGGGTGCCGTGCTCTGCTGTGTTGTCATGTTTGTCATCAACTGGTGGGCTGCTCTCATCACGTACGCCATCGAGATCCTCCTCTACATTTACGTCACCGTCAAGAAGCCAGGTGAGCCCCTCAGAGAGGTTTGGAGGCACGTGTATGATTAGATTAGATTAGATTAAACTTTATTGTCATTGTACAGTACAAGTACATATACAACGAAATGCAGTTTAGCATCTATCCAGAAGTGCAAAAAAAAGGCAGTAAAAGTGCAGAGTAATGTGCACATTAAAGTGAAAATGTAAATAAATAAGATATGTACAGTAGAAATATATATGGAATATTACAGTATTAACAGGAATTGTAAGATATAAGGACAATGAATACACTATGAGCAGGATAAAAATATAAATATATATAAATAGGAATACACTATAGGCGGGGTAATACAGTAGTAAAAAAAAGTAACAGTAGTGCAAATGTACAAATGTTCAAATGATCAGTGGTTGGAAGAGGGTGTGTGGCAGTGTGTGGCAATAAGAAGTATATGAGTATTGTGCATATTAAAGTGAAAATATAATAAATAAGATCTGTACAGTAAGAAATATATATGGACTATTACAGTATTAACAGGAATTGTAAGATATAGGGACGATGAATACACTATGAGCAGGATAAAAATATAAATATATATAAATAAGAATACACTATAGGCGGGATAATACAGTAGTAGATGCCTGCATGGCGGAGTTAACCTGCATGGACTCTTATTTTTCTCTCCGCCTCAGATGTGAACTGGGGTTCGTCCACGCAGGCGGTGACGTTTGTGAGTTCGGTCAGCAACGCCCTGTCTCTGTCTGGTGTCGAGGATCACGTCAAGAACTTCAGGTAAAAGTTTGACTTTATGAAACATGAAAACTAAAACATTAACGTCACCTAAAAGAGACGATATGAGAACTTCTTGTTTCTTGCGCAGGCCTCAGATCTTGGCTCTGACCGGTTCACCGCGGACCAGACCGGCTCTGCTCGACCTGGCTCACTCCCTCTCCAAGAACTATGGACTCTGCATCACCTGTGAAGTGT
Organism: Limanda limanda; assembly: GCF_963576545.1. Lineage (NCBI taxonomy): Eukaryota > Metazoa > Chordata > Actinopteri > Pleuronectiformes > Pleuronectidae > Limanda > Limanda limanda. The sequence continues at coordinate 8,747,953 of NC_083638.1, read as the reverse complement.
TTGAGGTGAGGTTTTATCGCAATCTTATCCTTGGCAAATTAAATGATATTACCAGGGCGCCGCATATCATCTTCACTTAAAGGTTGAGCATCCGGCAACTTTAAATTGTAGCAGGGAGGAGGGAAATGCCAACTGTCTGGAAGCCTGAGACTAAAAGTTTAGGGTCAGTCGTGATCTTCTGAATGTGAGAAAAGTGTGTGTGGGATATTTTTGTCTCTCGACCTCACGCTGTACGTTGTGATTTCCCCCAGGGTCCAAGATCAGAGGCTCTCGAGGAGCTGAACGCCGGCATGGAGATGAACCAGCTCTGGCTCAGGAAGATGAAACGCAAGGCCTTCTATGCGGCTGTGGCCTGTGACAAATTCAGAGATGGAACCGAGAGCCTCCTGCAGGTCAGTGGGATCGTAACTTACCAAACCTTTCCACAGAAAGTCCAAAAAGAAACAGACAAACAAACCAACTAACCCAGATACTAATCCATCAGATTAATGTGTAACCTGCTGGATTTGATCAGAGGGATTTTTTTTTTTAAGACATTGCAGAGACAGGTTTTATTGAGCCGTCTCTTCCCCACAACACAGAGTATCTATTGCTGTGTTATGACACCGGCCTGGACCGGTCATGAGGATGTGGCCGGGACGAGAAGAGAGTTAATGAGGAGCAGGAAAACAGTCTTATGGCTCTGGCTATCACACTCTGGAGATAAGGCCCCGGGTTCATTGTCAGGATTGCTTACTTCAAACAGGACGACAGATTCAAAGCTATAATTGATTAACGCTGCGTTGATGAGTCCCTGCAGACGAAATGAGCCCTGCTGAGGGATCTGGTCATAACTCGTTGCAGTAAAACCCTGTCGCGGCTCGTCGAGGGCATTTTGAAACTTTTTTTAGGGGAGATTTATTTTTTGTTCTTCTCCAGTTTATGATGACACAAAGTTTACAACACGGTGCATGTGTTGCTTCAGCAAACCGCTCATTCGGAGTTGTTTTTATCTTTGTGCTATAAGAGAGTTTTCTTTCCTACAGGCCTCGGGTCTCGGCCGCATGAAGCCCAACACGCTGATGCTCGGCTTCAAGGGGAACTGGAGGATGGCAGGCGCCGAGTCCGTGCAGACTTATGTGGGAATCCTGCAGTAAGTCACAACAAGGAACACACAGACAAATATCCCGGCTGCTATAGTTGAGACGTGCATGTTGAGCTTGTGTTCTCGTTCTGCTTCGTCACAGCGACGCGTTTGACTTTGACTACGGGACAGTGATGCTGAGGATGAACCAGGGACTTGATGTGTCACACATTTTGGAAGCAAAAGGTCAGTGTGACTTTTTGTTTTTTTTTTTATCTACAGAAACTCCTGCATCAGCATCACAACAATCACGTTAGTTCCCTTCAGGCAAGAGAGTTGAAAAACAATGACAAGGGAAATAAATGCCCTGAAAACAACTGCATGAAAAAATAAAGTAGCAAACAGAGCAGGAAAATACAACACAAGGCTGTGTGAGGATTATTCATAGAATTTTAATTTTGATTTCTAATCCCTGCCATTTGAAGCTCTTTGTAAAATGGATTCTGAAAAGTGCTTTATGAATAAACATTAAATAATATTATTATTATTATAAGGAAATGCCATTTGTACATTTCTTAAAATCAATTCCGACCATTTTTAAACTACCGTAAGAATAACACACAAGTAAAAATGAAAAGCCAGCTGAGCCGTTGTAGGAGTGTAAACTTTTATTCCCACAACAACCCCCCCCCTATGTTTTACATCACTACAATAAAATGAAACTGATAAGTCGGGACGCTTTGTCCTGTAGATTACAAAGTATTAAAGGTTGAGTACACACACACACACACACACACACACACACACACACACACACACACACACACACACACAAAATGGTGTCTTTGAATTCATCTTTTCAAAGGCAAAGAGAATCCTTCATATTGATTATAACATCAATGTCATAACTCTGTCTTTCAGCGGAGATGCTGAAGGCAGCGAAGGAGCAACAGGCACTGGAGGACGAAACGATGCAGAACGGAGGGAAATCAAAAGGCCTGTTTAGGAAGTCCAGGAAATCGTCTCAACAAGTGCTCACAACCAGAGGTACCACATCCGTGCACTCCTCAGTTCGGTCTGTTCAAATGTTTGAGGGTTAGGGGTGAAGGGATAAAAAACACAAGCTTGGTCTTTAAACACGTGGATAAAGAGGTCCCACTCTTACGTTTCCACTGAGTCAGAGAATAAAGGAACACACATTCAACTAATGAGACCAGTGACACACGTCTCTCTTTTGTAAACTTCTCCACACTCCCCCTGAGAAATAATTGAATCAAGCGCTCCCGCTAAAGATATCTGAGGGTGTAATCCAATAACGTGCTCCTGTTCGTTCCACTCAAGGAGCATCTCCGAGGAGCAGCTCTTTAACCCAGACAGCAACCTCTTACTCCATCGGTCTCTGTCTCTGCATCACACACACAAACACAAACACAAACACACACACAAACACACACTCCATCGAGCTGCATCTTTGGCCAGACAGCGATGGTCATCAGTAAACACTCTGCATCCTGCTCACTGGAACATCAGATTTGAGAGAGACGGCTGATCCCGACTAGTTTCCCCATCCCAGTGAAATCTCCATCATGTGTCAAAAAATCACAGTCCTGCTCCCTTGTCCCGCTTTCATTTTCTCCCATCTCTGTCTCCCTCAGTGTCGGTGTGCGGACCCCCGCCCCCGCAGGTTGCCAGGATGAATGACAACCTGGTAGAGGCCAGCGGTCGGTTCAAGAAGAAGCAGCCCAAAGGCACGATCGATGTGTGGTGGCTCTTCGACGACGGTGGTAGGTGTTGGCTCCTCACGGGCTGCTTTCTCTTATGCAACTCAACTGTAGATTGTGATGGATTCAGATTTACGTCTTCTGAAAGATGAAACTAGACAAGAAGAAATGAACCCTGAATAATTCAATTAAATAGGAGATAAAGTTGGGACACTAAAAGACATCAATGTAAAAGGACAACACCAAATAGTTCAAAAATTCCCATTAAATTCAATCAAATTTTACGATTATTAAACACACTCTTAGAAATCAGCCCTTTAAATATATCTGATTTCATCCCAATCCATAAAATTATTCCCAGGGAAATTGGTGAAAATGTAACATAATGCATAATCCTGCTGACAAACAAACAAACAAGGCAGAAACCGTAACCTCCTTGGTAGAGATTATAATCTTCACTTCTGAAATCAAGGGTCTTGTGTCACCGGACAAAACTAATACGATAAGAACAGAAATGCCAGATTAGGTCTCATATAACATATAAAAAAACAAAGGTAAATAGTTTAAACATTAAATCCAGCTGCATTGATTGATTTGTAATGAAGGAAACCGATGTGTCCCCCCTCAGGTCTCACCCTGCTGCTCCCCTACATCCTGACCACCAGGAAGAAGTGGAAGGACTCTAAGTTAAGGATCTTCATCGCAGGGCAGCCTGACCGCAGCCACCTGGATCAACAGGAGTGAGTAGAAACAGGAAGAAGTTTCAATATCAATTACAACTGAATAAGTGGAAGTTAGTTGGGGTCGTTCTGAGCTGAGTCTGCATGTTCTCCAAGTGTCTGCGTGTTTTATTATTCCAGCAGTTTAGATAAAGAACAGATAGTTTGGGTAAATTAATTAAACCCAGATATGAGAATCCATCAGCTCATAGGAGATGTTATTTAGCATTAACTGAGAAGTTATTGCCGACATTAAAGTGAAAGTTAATCAGTGTGGGACGGTGCCTCTTGCAGGATGAAGTCTCTGTTGGCGAAATTCAGGATTAACTGCACCGACATCAAAGTCATCGACGACATCCACGTCAGACCCAGAGCCGACAGGTAACCGCTGTTTCTGCCGCTCTGCTGTAATCCTGACAGCACGCCAGATGGTGCACCAGCCACCGTAAAATGTAATCACCTCATAATATCCATTCCGTATATTTCTTCTGTCCTCCAGCCTGAAGAAGTTGGAGGACATGATCGAGCCTTTCCGTCTGCGTGAGGGCGCCAAAGACAAAATCCAGGCCGAAGCCATGCAGAAAGAGCATCCCTGGAAAATCACTGACGAGGAGCTGAACAGCTTCGAGGAGAAGGTAAGATCATGACATAGATAGATAGATAGATAGATAGATAGATAGATAGATAGACAGACAGACAGACAGACAGACAGACAGACAGACAGACAGACAGACAGACAGACAGACAGACAGGCAGGCAGGCAGGCAGGCAGGCAGGCAGGCAGGCAGGCAGGCAGGCAGGCAGGCAGGCAGGCAGGCAGGCAGGCAGGCAGGCAGGCAGGCAGGCAGACAGACAGACAGGCAGGCAGGCAGGCAGGCAGGCAGGCAGGCAGGCAGGCAGGCAGGCAGGCAGGCAGGCAGGCAGGCAGGCAGGCAGGCAGGCAGGCAGGCAGGCAGGCAGGCAGGCAGACAGACAGACAGACAGACAGACAGACAGACAGACAGACAGACAGACAGACAGACAGACAGACAGACAGACAGACAGACAGACAGACAGACAGACAGACAGACAGACAGACAGACAGACAGACAGACAGACAGACAGACAGACAGACAGACAGACAGACAGACAGACAGACAGACAGACAGACAGACAGACAGACAGACAGACAGACAGACAGACAGACAGACAGACAGACAGACAGACAGACAGACAGACAGACAGACAGACAGACAGCTGGTATTTTTGAATACAATAAAATACAATACAATAGAATAAAATAAAAAATATTGAGGTAGAAAGAATAAAAACACAACACAAGATAAGGTGCAGTGGCAAGATGATGGTAATAGTACTGATGATATGATGGTAATGTTATTGTTAGACAGTATATAAAAATAGTACAGTATATATAGTATATAATATAACATAATATATATTTATATATGATAGTAATTATACCAATATTATAGCAGTATATAGTAATAATGGCAGCAACAGTATATATAATAATAATAGTAAATATAATAATAATAACATGTACACATGTATAAATATGTGTATATAAACTTATATATACAAAGAATATACAGAGAGTATGATATAATATGATATATAGTAGACGTATAAATATAAGTATTTGACTATACAATAGATAATATAACATACTATGAGGGTAAGAATGGGACAGAGTGTGCAAAAGACCATATTATTGTATAAAATGATATATAATATCAATATGGTTTATATTAACACATGTAGTGCAAGTGTATATGGAGCGGAGTGTTGTACAGGGTACACAGTGCAAGGAGACATGAAACAATACATTCATTTAGTTTGAAGGTGGTGGTTTTAAAAAATGTCCCCTGCTGCTGCTTTACAGACCAACCTCCAGGTCCGACTGAACGAGGTGCTCCAGGAAAACTCCAAATCAGCCAATCTGATCATTGTGTAAGTAAAAGCAACTGTTGGCTGAATAAAAACAGGAAACTAACAAAAGTGTTGAACCCATCTCATGTCTGTTCCCTCACCCCCCCACAGGAGCATGCCCATTGCTCGTAAGGAGTCCGTCTCTGACTTCCTCTACATGGCCTGGCTGGACATTTTAACCAAGGACCTCCCGCCAACGCTGCTCATCAGAGGCAACCACAAGAGCGTTCTCACTTTCTACTCCTGAGCACATCGCAGAGTAAATGGCACTAACATAAAGAAATGTCAGCACCGTAATGATGAACCATGTTCCCAGCAAGTACAAGAACAAGATTGTTATTCAGACAAGACAGCGTCACTTTTCCCCCGATGAGGCCAGCAGAGTAGAAATAGAACCATTAGGTGTTTGACAGCTGGTGTTCTCGAACAATAATGTCATTAAAAGTCATTGTCAGTCACAGGCTAAGCCTTATTTTACTATGAGCCTGTTTTTTATTGCTTCTTCTGGAATATGAGCTGTTTCACAAAAGCCTCGGGACAAAAGTAAACTTTTCTATGTCTCAATGATATAAAAATATTGCCAAAAATGTTATGTGAACCTAGAAGCACCAGCAAAGTTTGATGTATTTTTTATATTTTTGAAGTATCTTGCAATAATAGACACACACATACACACGCACACAAACACACACACACATATACACACACACCCACCCACACCCAAACATACACACACGCACAGCTGGAACAAAGCCAAATCTTCCTGGTTGGATCAGTCCAACACGAGCAAAGGTTCCTTGCTGTTGTGACTGTAAAATAAATGTATATAGTAGATATCTGGATTCAGTAGTCGTTATTTCTAAATAAATGATTAACTACATAGTTGGATTCATTACTTTCACTTGGTTTGATGATTTCTTTCAAACATTCTTGATATTCACAGAGTGTAAAATACATAAAGCTGTTTACCTGTTTCACATTATACGGTTTAAATGTTTCAATGTAACTGTCACACTTATGATTTCAGGGAAATTCAGGGAAACAAAAGATGTAAATCAAATTATTCTGTATATTTTAACTATTTAAATACATGATTGTGATTCTCTGAATTAAAGAATTAATAAAAATTTGGAGAGGTTCTTATTCTCGTCTCTCGTCTCTTTAATTATGTTTATTTGATATAACCAGCGATTATGTGCAAAACAGAAGACTAAAGTCTATGAACTTCATCAGGGATTTATAGAAGAGTTAGTGGTCACATATGCAGATCGTGGACATGAGCCTTGAATTTGAATTCCTCCCTAATTCTAATTCTATTGTATTACCAACAGGAGACAACTAATTAGATCCACTTAAATGATGATGACCATTAGAGGAGAAAGTCATAAAACTCAAATGAACTCTTTGAGTGTTTAGTCCAAAATGATTTAATTAATAAATTAGAAAATAATACAAGCATTATCTCAGCCAGAAAGTGTTTTGTGTTTTTGTAAAGGTAAAGTGGAGGCTATTTTATGGATGAATTTGCAAGTAACTTGAGGTGTTGCTTTCACATAAAAAAACAAGAAGTATAACGCAGGTTAAGTGCAAGAACTGCACAAGTACTTTTCTACATACAAACAGTGCAGTAAAAGGTTCTACCTCATATTGACATTCAATAATTATATTATTATTACACAGGTGATTTATTCAATTCTGTATTTGTTTTATTAGGTATATACTGTACAGATATGCTGCTAAGTAGACAGATGCCAAAGATGATGCTTGATGCACAGTGGGAATAAAGAATCTATCTATATTCCTTGATGCTGGACTTCAATTCATAAATGCTCAATCCCTCCACTGATCTTTAAACAATTATCCATGTGAGAACAAAACTGAAGCCACAAACTCATCAAATGTCCACGAATGAATCTCTCTAAAGTTGGAGGATTTAATATTTGTCGGGGAACAATGGACAAGTTGGAGGAGATTTACTTTTCTGAAATAGAAACATGCATTTTTTCACAAAGCATATCCTGGATAATTATTAAATTATTTTCTAAATATTTTATTTGGCCGGATGTGACGCTAAACGAGTGAGGAGGAGGACATGTTCTTATCTAATAAAGTTACGTGTTACATGTGTCGGAAGAGATGCTGCCGCTGGCCACCAGCAGGAGGCGCTGCAGCGCAGTGGACGGACCCCAGCTGTCAGGACGTGTTGTCCCAGCTGTTAGCATGTAGCTGATGCTAGCCTGTTAGCATGTAGCAGACGCTAGCCTCAGGATGACGACGCTGCGGGTTCTGCGGCTGCTTCGCTCCTCGCTCCCCGACGCTTCTCCTCGGTTCTCCGGACGAACGTTTCACCTCCAGACGCTGCGTCCGAATAAAGGCGAGCAACACAACAAAAACATGGAGGCAGCTACTTTCTGTTAGCATCGCTAGCCTAGCATTGTGTAACGTTCACTGACCGCTTGGGGCTTCTCTGTGTGTCGCTTTCTTTGCGTCTGTTTTTTTTTGTATTCTGGAGAAATGCGTAAGTAACGTGAGGATTTATATATTCTCAAAATGTGTTGTGTTATATTTTAACATTTCAACTATCGCGAGAACTTGGAAGTGACGCTCCGTTGCCATGGTTACAGACTGCACCAACTTTTTCTGCAGATTTACCTGCTAATAAATCATAATAATAACATTTAACATGTTGATTAAACAGCCGTTTTGTCGGTTTATATAAATTCGTGTTGGCTAACACCGGCACGCGGTCTCTTTAAGAATCCGGAGCTGACGTAGTGTTGAGGGGGAGGAGCCACGTCCCGCGCGGGATTCAAACCGCCAAAACAAAGCTTCAGGAGTTTTAGATCATCTCCAGCTCCGTGTTACAGTGTTCTCCAGTTCCTCTGTGTGAGATCTGACCTGTGGACAACATGCCTGCTCTAGAAGGAAACGAAGCCTGTGCAGTGTCTCCCTCCAAGAAGACCCGGGTGGACACGAAGCCTGCAGGGGACAGATCCGTCCTCAGGTTCGCTAAACTGTCCGAGCACGCCACGACCCCCACCAGAGGCTCGACCAAGGCTGCAGGATACGATCTCTACAGGTGGGTCACAGCTCAAACACAAGTATTTTTATTATTATTTATTAATGTGAGCTAGAGGTGCACGTTTTAAACTTGTGTCTCTTAAAGGCAGTAATCCTTGATGTACAGTGAACACACCCTGGTGACGGCATAACGACACAAAGGCCTTTTACAATTTCCATTTTCCAAATTTTTTGAATATAAAGGGTTTTCCTGAAATCATATGTGAATGTAACTTCACCTTGTGTTCCACTTCATGCTGCTCTGTACACACACACACACACACACTGTCATGTGAATATACCTAAACTCTGTGAATGTTACTTGACAATGTGTTCCTATAGAGCTTGATTCCACTTCATGCTGCTCTACACACACACACACACACACACACACACACACACACACACACACACACACACACACACACACACACACACTGTCATGTGAATATAACCTAAACTCTGTGAATGTTACTTCACAATGTGTTCCTATAGAGCTTGATTCCACTTCATGCTGCTCTACACACACACACACACACACACACACACACACACACACACACACACACACCTTTCATGTGAATATAATCTAAACTCTGTGAATGTCCACAGTGCATACGATTACTCCATCGATGCCATGGACAAGGCCATCGTGAAGACGGACATCCAGATCGCGGTTCCCCACGGCTGCTACGGCCGAGTGGGTGAGTGTTTGACTTGCAGATGAAACCCTGCAGCTGTGGCTTTACACGTTTTTCCTGCTCTGTCTGTGTTATTTTCCCTCAGAGGCCTTAACTGTCTCTCGCTATTTTCACTTCCTCAGCACCGAGATCTGGCCTGGCAGTGAAACACTTCATCGATGTTGGTGGTGAGTTTTTTTTTTACTTTATCCTTATCCTTTATATTTGGACCCCTTTCACTCACATGGTGTCTAACTCCTGTGGCTGTTCTCCTCAGCTGGAGTCGTGGATGAAGACTATAGAGGAAACGTAGGAGTCGTGCTCTTCAACTTCAGCAAGGACAAGTTTGAGGGTGAGTCGTGGCACCGGTCGAATTAATAAGTCGTATTCACATATACCGAAGTATAATTCACAGCTTTACACGTAGGAAGTTAAAATCTAACTTGTGTGTTTGTAAAAATAAAATTTGCCTTCCACATTCTGATGTCTCATGACTCTTCTCTCTCCCTCCAGTGAAAAAGGGCGACCGAGTTGCTCAGCTGGTGTGTGAGAGAATCTGTTACCCAGATCTGATCGAGCAAGAGGTGAGAAGCTGTATATAAAAATACATTTAAAGCTATAAGGTCCATAAATACAACCGTCAAATTTACTTCCCCAAAATTCACATGCACCCTGGACATCTGCTAGAAGTCGATTGTTCCCTGATGTGTTAAATGGCTGTTTGTCTTTACCAGGTTTCCTCAGAGTAACTGTCTCATGTACGTTGTCTTTCAGACGCTCGATGAGACGGAGCGGGGGGCCGGAGGCTTCGGATCGACTGGACGCAACTGACGCGTTGTGATGCACTTATACATATGTTTAAAATATTTAGAGAGGTTGTTAATAAAGTTCTGTTTTTCTACACATGTGAGTTTGGTTGTGTTGAATGTCCACACGGGGGCAGTGCAGGACAACACACCACCAGAGTAATGCAAGTCTCACTCTGTTCAGAGATCACGTTGCACATGACTAGGGTTGCAAAATTCCGGGAATATTCAAAGCTGGAAAGTTTCCATGGGAATAAACTGGAAATGTTGTGGGTAATTTATACTAACTGTATTTACCTTGTCATATACAGACATAAATATAAACATTTTGTTGTGTCATAGGCTGATTTGAGCCCTGAGGAAACTTTGGGCTCTTGACTATATGCTTCTGCATCTTTGTGTCATTCTTAACATAGGTCTTTGCACAGTATTTGCAAATGTACACAGCCTTTCCATCTACATTGGATGGGGTGAAATGTCAATTGATGGATAAATTAATGGAAATAGGCTGGATGAACAGATGAACAATCCTCAATAAGCATGCTAATTATGCTGGGAATTATCTGTGCATGTGATGGAAGAATGCACAGTGGAGGGTTTAAATGCAACGTGCAGCGTGTGATGCATTCCATTCATCTTTAAAATAGAGTTTTGAATGATGTTTTTATTGCTCAGCGTTTTATTTGCATAGTTTTTCTTTATTAAAAATTCCCGAGCTTAATATTCCCGTGGAAAGTTTCCAGAAATTTACCGGAAACTTTCCGCCCCTTTGCAACCCTACACATGACTGAAGAAGCTATTTGAGGCCTGTCGACCTTTTTTTAAAATAACCGAAATTCAAATCTGGATGAAGGTGGAAACACAGCAGTAAATACATATACACCAAAAATATGTTTTTATTGTGAATTTACAACTAAACCCTCACTGATGTGAACAGGGAACACAGACTGGTGTCAGGCTGGTCCATGGCAACGCTGCACTGATTGTACTTGTGAGAGAATGTGTGGCCGCGCAGACCTCAGTGCATAATCATGAACGCCCAGGTTTGGCATCATCAATGTGTGTTTTTGTTTGTGTGTATGTGTGCAGGCGTGTGTATGTATACACAGTTTACAAAGGAAGTAGTTGGTCATTATAAGCACCATTACAAACCCCTCTATTCCAGGGGCTTCCTCTAGTTTACAAAGGCTTCATAGATTAAAAGTGGCATTGATTATTACAGTATAAACACAATTTACATGTAGTATAGAGGAGAGCAGACAGGCTATGGAGCGAGCTGTTAACGGTCGCAAAGACAGGAAAACCTTCAGAATGGCCGACGGGATTGTTTCTTGTTTACTACTGAGTTTTGTATAGTAGCACAGTGCATTCAGAAGTCTACGTGGTCGTGTTGCTAGCACCAGTAAATATGAATTATTCTAGTCAGTAGGAAAGATGGATAAGCGAAGTTTAAATATGCAGTAGGAGTCATTCAAGCTCAGACATGGCTACGTCTCAATAGTCCATCGTGGGTTCCTTTCCTCTCCTGACCAGTCTCAATCTCTTTCTTTTATCTCCCCTCCGTTAAGGTAATACACGGGGAAGGAGAAACGTGTTAACTTCCGTGTGTCCAGGTTGGTTCAGTCGTTGACCACCAGGGGAGGAAATTACTTTATTGCAGACTATTGGGACTCGCCCTTTCCTTCCACCTAAGAGGGTTTCTTTTAAACAAAAATAACAACTCAGCGTTTAAAGCTTCCTGCAGTCCACAAGCCTTTCAAACGGCACCTGATTCCACATATCATTACAGAACATTTAACCCCACAATTTAAAAACCATTCACACTCTCACTAGTGCTTCACACATGGCTGTGCACGCGTGTGTCAGGGCGCTGCGTTCTTCATTTACGAATGAAAAGCGTCATACCGCCTCATTCCGCCGGTGTTCTCCTCAGATATTGTATACGCATGATATGTAGAATCATCTTTGGCAATCAAATGACGCGGGTCCCCCCTTCCCCACCTCCCCCCACCCCCCCCCTCTTGTCTCTTTGGTGGCGAGCTCTTCTCCCAGTCCGAGCAAGTAGAAGTTGCCCCTAAAACCACTGACCCAGAGTCAGGCATTGGGGAGCGTGAGCCTGACCCTGGATCAGCAGCCGCCGGCAACATCTGCCCGCCTCAGTCTCGTGATGGTTAATGGAGGATGAGCTGCACCCTCATCTTCAGTATGTCTCCCAGCTGTCCTGTGAGGTAGTCTTTATCGTGTTGGTCCTCCAGCTCAGCCAGATCCTTCGTCTTGTAGAGGGACACGCTGCTGATGTGCAGGTCGTACGCCCCCGGGGGGAGGGACTTCTTCTTGCTCATGTGCAGGTAGCTGACGCCCTCTCGCTGGTTGATCTTGAAGTAGCCCTCGTCGTTGCCGTAGTCGATGCTGTAGCGCACGTGTTCGCTGAGCGCGGACAAGGCCGGGGTGAACTCCAGGATGTGGTCGCGGTTGCTCAGGTCGCTGATGTTGAGGTGGAGCTGCAGGGTGTCCTCGATGTCCAAGCTGGCCAGACTGACCACCTCCTCAGTCAGCTGCAGGGGGGGAAACCAGTCAGATTGAGTTTACTGAGGAGAAGATACAAGACCTACTGTGTAAGGTCATTGTGGTCCAGTCAAAAATGGCAGCTGGAGCCAAACTAATTACCTGGTTGTCCTCAATAGTCTCCTCTTGTGTTGAGTTGGTGCTGCGGCGCTTGCGTCCCTTCTTGGGGTAACCGTTGATCTTACATTCATAGCAGGCCTCATGGGACAGGGAGTTATCATCCGCCTCAGCTCCTTCTCCACCGCTGGGGCCGCCGTCGGTGAAGCCAAGACCCGTGACGCAGTGCCTGAACCGAGAGACGAACACCCATCAGTCAACTAGAAGCTTCTACAGACACCTTCCACACAGGAGTCGACACACCGTGGAGCGCTGCTCTCAAACTGAATAGTGGGGTGAGGCCGGAATGGAGAGCACTTTATAAACCACCATTGGCTAAGAGAGTGTGTGATTTACAGTGGAGAATTCTTCATGGAGCAGTTGCTGTCAATGCTTTTATTTCAGTGATAAACAGAAATGTAAGTCAGGAATGTCCTTTCTGTTACCAAAGGGAAACGTTTTTCATGCTTTTACACTTTGTTTAAGGTTAGAACCTTTGTTTTGCATGCTGAAAGATGTGTTTGGTGCATTTAGTGAAGATTTCTCCACTGAGACGTTTGCCCTTGGTTTTAAGTATGTTAAGAAAAGACAAAATGTATGTAAAATTTTGAACCTCGTCCTAGGTCAAGCCAAGATGGCTATTTACATTACAAGGAGAAATAAGGTCGAGCAACAACCAGGGACTAATGTCATTGCCCTGTTTCCTGCCCTGGTAAAAGCCAGAGTTGTGGTTGATTTCAGGTTTTATGAGCTAATGAAAAATCTCGAAACATTTAAGGATGTATGGTGTGTCAAAGAAGCGATCTGCACTGTAAAAGAAAATGAATTGCATTTTAGCCATATTTTAGAATTTGTTTTAATGTTTATTTGTTTATCATTTTTAATCTCTATTTCTCTGATGGAAAGGAAAAATTGATTGCGCTAATCTTGTTCTGTAAAACTGAATAAAGTAGGTATTTAAAAATCAAAAAGAATCCACACAGAGTCGGGCTCTAACACTTCTCACCCTTGTCCTGCACGGAAGTATCCGTTCGGACAGCCGCAGAGGTAACCGCCGTCCGTGTTGGAGCAGCCGAACTTGCAGGGGTTCCCGCTGGTGGAGCACTCGTTGATGTCCGAGCAGCCGCCGGCCTGCTCGTAGTTGAAGCCGGTGGGGCAGAGGCAGCGGAAGCTCCCCAGGGTGTTGTGGCACGACGCCCCCCCACAGATCTGGCTGTTCATGCACTCGTTCTCGTCTGGGTCACGGAAATGTGACAGGAAGTAAACAAGCAAAAGGTCACTCCGGGTAAAGGACTCGAACAATACCGATAAACTCTGACGTGATTGTTGTAAATTCAAACCAAAAAATAGAGGCTTGATCAACGGAAGCTTGTTATTTTGGAGCATAAAGAGAAACACACACACACACACACAAATACTGTCTTTGACTAAACTATTCCAGTAAATTTATGTACTAAAAGATTCTGGTGTTGCACCATACTCCTTTTCGAGTTAGATATATTTCATGAGCTCATTCCCTCTTGTCAACATCATATTTCAACACCTCTGTTTCAATCAAACATAATTAGAAAATTAAAAACTGCTTTAATGATGGTGTTGTCACTCACACACATATCAACACATGTTATTTGTTTTAAAAGAATAAAAAATACTTATTAAACAAAACTAAACTGTCATCACAAATAAGGCACAACTTGTTTTTAATTTACTTCTTCACAATAATCACTTAGCAGCAGCAGGAGGAGGAGAGTGGAAACAGCTGTTTTTATATCTCTCATCCTTCCTCCTCCTTTCTCTCTCTCTCTTCTTGACTGTTTCTTCAATTCCCTGTTGTTTCCCTTCTGACTGTATTTACTACAATGGGGGGAAATACAATTGGCGCCAAGAGAATCTATTTACAACCCTGAGAAGCAGGCAGGCTAATGAAGATAGTTATAAATTGGATTTATTTTTGCATTGTTTACTAATTGACACTGGACTTTTCTTGTTTGACTAATTAAATGAAAATTCAAAATTGGAAAACAGCAGAAAGAGGAATGAAAACAAGCCATGAATGTTTTTAAAAGGTTGTTACAAACACGCCCACTTTTTCATTTTCCGGTTCTTGCTTTAGAATAAGAAATCGAATCAGCTGATAATGAGCATTAATTCAAACATAACATTTCCTTTTCTCAGGGAAGGGTTGAAATTCTGGAGAAGAGGAAAAACATTTTGGACACATTCATTTTTTTAACAGTGCACGGAGGTGAAGGACGGAGAAGTTGTTTTTAGAAATGTTCCAGGTCCGACTCCAGCCCAGAACATCCGGGCTGAATCAGACATACTTTCACCAGGATGCTCTGAGAGGAAAGAATGTTTGCGGATAAAAAGCGGTGCAGTGGTTTAACTCACCCACACACTGGTTCCACTGGTAGTGCTGCAGGTAGCCTTGAGGACAGCTGCACCTGTATCCACCCACCAGATTCTGGCAGCCATGCTGACACCTGTGGTTTCCATCACACTCGTCCGTATCTGTCAGGGACAAACACACAGCAGACGACTGTAACAACCTTTATTCTGTATCAGCCGATTCTGACGTTGATATCACTCAATTTTTCCGACCTTCGCAGCTTTGACCGTTGGGATCTAATGAGAATCCTCGCTGGCAGTCGCAGTTGAAGCTCCCCGGCGTGTTCTGGCAGGCGCCATTGGAGCCACACAAGCCGGAGTCAGAGGCACATTCGTTGTTGTCTACGCAGAGAGGAGGAAAAGTTCAGACGAGTGTCGACATCAGTCTTGATAGAAAAGGGCAGATCGCTTTTTAATCCCACGGTCTGGAGGAGCTTGAAGGGGATCGTTCGCCGAAAAGAAAACACTTTTCTGGACTCAAACACTTCAGCCTCCATCGGCATAGTGGCGAGTAGATAACGAGTGCATTTTCAATTTTCGGTGAACTATCCCTGTAATGATAAAATCTCTCAGCTAACCTCAGACCACAAGAGTTCTCATTTTACAGCTCACTTTGGACTTTGGGAATAATAGTCTGGCAAATATAATCTAAACCCAACATCTACTTGCTTGGCCTGGAAAAGTAGTAAGTGAGCGTTGAGTTCATTCTATTTTGTCAGACAACACGATTGAATGTTTGACAATTGTGTTTGGAGTCTGTGCAAATCTGAACTCGATCACATAGTTTGAGCTTATTGGTCACTGAGATGAAAGCGGAGAAAAGATGTAATCTCTAAATGTCGATGGTTGGTTGCGGGATCCTGGATTTTCACAGTTGGTTAAGAATTTTTAAAAGTCTTTTATTCTGTTCCCAGCTTCAGATCTCTGTTGGTGAAACTATCAACATGTGGCTATTAGGTCTCAAACCCATAGAGGGGAGCATCTACTTTCTCTGAGCACTTGGTGCTTTAAAGTATGAATCATTATCAGTCAGTGTGACTGAAAAACAGAAACTTGAAACATCAGCAAACTGGACAAGGACACATATTTTTCTTTGCAGCTTGAAAGAGCAGATGTACTGGAAGGAATGAGGTTTTATAATCTTTACAATACGCCTGGAAAAGTGTTCAGGTCAGCAACAGTACTTTTGGGAAGCAGCTACTGAGGTTTCGTTTTCGTGTTTTATGTCCAACCCATGTTTCTCCAACCTCTGTCAGCGGCCTATCATCCAAGCTGAGGGTTCCCTGCCACTGACTTGATGTGAGATCATAAGACCTGCTTTATGGTGCAGAAAAAAAAGGGCTGGTGGTAGTCACGGCGATAAACTGCTATGTTCCATAACAAAGCATCGCTAAGCTGCCATGACTACAAACCCGTCCGGCCTAATTAGATCAGTGTGATATCACCCAGAGTCCATTAACTCTGAATGAGAGTCAGTAAAAGTTAGACAAGAGGGAGCTTCAGAGGGCTTTTATGAGCCGGGCTGGAAGGTTCTAGAGACATTTGCAGATATGAACTCCAGAGAATGTCCTCACAACTGGCTCTGGACTTTCTACGGAGATTGACACAAGAAGAACACAGCAGGAGATTCTCTGGTCAGACGTATTCACAACAGGAATCCTGTGGAGGATGTCCTGCTGTGATCTGGCCTCACTCACTCGGAGTTCTTCCTATGGGAGGGGCTAGCAGGAGAAACTCCGGAGAAAGTCCAGAGCCTCTAACTCGGACATGCACCCCCAGCGGAGAATGTCGGGAGATTAGCCAGAGTTTGATGCATGTCTGAAATCAGCTAAAGAAATGACACTGTGGAGGAACTGATTATGTGTGCATAGAGCATATACTGTAAACAATTGTTTAAGTAGCATTTATGATGACAAATTATTTGGCTGTGCCATGTGTGTACTTACCGATGCAGGCACTATGATGCTGGGTGAAGCCGGGGGGACATTTACATGTAAACCCACCGATGGTGTTAACACATAGAAACTGACAGTTGTGCTGTTTGGACGAACACTCGTCCAGATCTGAAACGGAAGAGAAATACAAGGAAAAGAAAAGGTAAATGTGCACAGTCGTTTCAAAGTGCATTCATCATCCTGTGGTTGGAACTGGGTCAGATCAGTGTATGTACTACTACTGTATGGGGGCTGCACCGAGTCAAATTCCAGTCCTTGTACAGTCACTGACCTACAAATGAACCAGACACCGGAAACACAGAGGTGGGGGGGGGGGCTACAGCTACAGTAAATAAAGAGGAAAAACGACTGAACACCGTGAGCAAACGTGTTTAGACTCACAAACAAGCCTGATAAACACTGACGCACACAGATGCACGGAGTCAGCGGCTCGTTCGCGTTCACGGACAGACGCAGAGTCCCGGCACAGTGAGCAGGAAGCTGGCGCCGGTCCCGGCCCCCCCCCCTCGGCCCCCCCCTCAGTACCACGGCAGCTCTAACTTGGAAGTTCAGTCGAGTGGGAGAGGAGCGTGCCACTGAGTTCCACCGAGCCAAGCAGCCGCAATGTTTAGAGGTGGTGTATTTCATGTGTGTCACCTTTGCAGCTCTTTCCGTCCTCCTGCAGGATGTATCCGCGGGGGCAGGAGCAGAGGTAGCCTCCCTCCGTGTTCTTACAGATGAAGTTACAGGGCTTGGGTGCCTGGATGCACTCATCCACATCTAGAATGCGAGGGGAAAGGGTGAGGGCGAGACAGAGAGATAGAGAGAGTGAGTTTGAGCCTGAAATTCCATACATTGCAATATTTATATTTCCATTATGCTATCTTGTAGTATTATTTATATTATGGTCACTTACTTTTTAATTATTTTCTGTATCATGGTCACTACTGTTGCAATATTACTTATAATATTTTTGTTTTCATTACAATAACACTTACATCATTCCACTTTCTCCCCAGTACCTGCTTTTGCACAGTGTCTGTTTTGCAGGTTGTTTTGTTTTTGTTTCTGTACTCTCATTATGTGTAGTTTAGTAGTGTACATATTGTGATCTTTTTTATTGTGCTTCGACACTGTTATTTAAATTCTGTTTTTCTCTTATTTTGCTGTAACAAGTGAATTTCCCTGTAGTGTGGATAAATAAAGAAATCTAATCTAATCTAATAAGGGGAGATGATGAGACGGACAGACTGGGGCTGTGTGGGCCCTTTACTAGACAGCAGGAATGAGAACGGGAGGTAGGCGCTGCAGGAGAAGAGTCCACAAAGTGTAAAGTGCTGGTGATCGAGTGGAGTCTTACCCACACAGCGCGTGCTGCTGATGTCCGTGGTGTAGCCGGGTTTGCAGGTGCAGCTGTAGGAGCCCAAAGAGTTGATGCACTGACCGTTCTTGCACAAGTTCCCCATGACGCGACACTCGTCAATATCTGGAGCGAAAAACGAGAAGAGTCAGCTCCACAGGGATTTACACAAATCAGCGTCAAGTGTCAGATATGAGAGCGAGCCGATGCTTTGTAAGGGGTTTTATCAGCCAACAGCCACAAGGACCAAGTGGTTTCCTGTGTACTAGTTACAGCTGATACATTTATGAGGCGTAGCAGCTGCTGTAGTATTCAGACACGTTTCATCTGGATGGTCTCCAATCACTTTACTACACATAGAACATTAACCCAAAACCTGCTCAGATAATCACATTGGACTCTGCTTCATCTTTTGTAAAGCAGGTGCAAGCAGGGGACATTTTGAAAGCACTTCCTGCGGCACTCTGTGTGTGACCAACAGATATTATTCAAATTAAATGCAGAAAGGTTTTTCCAACTGGGATGTTTTTTTCCCCGAAAGATGCAGCCTCAATTAAAAAAAAACATAAAACGCTCTTAAAATGAAACCAGCTTCCAACAGCAAGTGACTGTCTGGATTCCAGGTTGGAGGAAACATCTAAACCGGCTGGGACTCATCAACCTTAGTGACAGTGTTTATCAGGACAAGAGCAAGTTCATGACAACGGCAACAACAACAGTTCAGGTTCTGCCGACCGAGTGGAGCCTCGGTGAATCTTTGTTGATCAATTTTAGATTTATTACAAAGTTTTGAGAACTGACCTCCTGTTTGCTCTATGAATGATAAGACCTTTGAATGCAACAATTGTGTCAGAGAAAGTTCCACACAAGCTGCGATTGATTTTAAACTTCCCCCAGTTGTGTTTAATTCCACACCTCTGCCATCGGTGGTGTATCCGGGTCCCAGGGGACACATCTTCTTGTACTGGGTGGTCCCGGGCAGCGGGCACAGCTCACAGTTGGTGCCCCAGCCTCGGCCTCCGTCGCAGCAACACTCGGACTTGGTCACCAGGTTCCTGTTGCTCGACGTCATCTGACACAGAGTGGTCAGGACCTCAGTGAAGCAGAAGCCTTCACGGTTATCTGGAGGGGGAGGGGGGGACAAAGAGAGACGCGAGTGTGACCACGAGACAACAAGGACGAAAAGAAAGCAAACCCAAAACCACCCAGACAGGACCTGGCCTTGGAAAACCAGACGTGAAGAGATTAGCCACACCGCTCTATCACTGCTGTCTGTGAGGAGGGAGATAGCTGCAGAGCCGCAGACGCTTTTCTCACCGGGTTCAGAACATCATGTCTACACAGTATATTTAGCATAGGGCCTTCGAGAGGATTTCCTTTGCTCCTATCTTGACAGTAACAGACACATGGTTTTTAACAAGACTGTCATGGAATGGTTAAATTCCCACTGAGATTAAAATGACTGCTTCACCCAGTAAAACAAGTGTTTTCCCCCTCCTTGTGGAAATCCTACTATTATATGTATCTTTATTGTCACTCTACAAGTACAATATAAACTATGTATTATAATTAAAAAAAATGCAATTAACAGTAAAAGCTGAGACTAAGAAAACACTAAAATGATTTAAAAATGTGTATATATATATCTACAATTAATTTAAAATAGAGAGGCATTTGATATATAGGTTTTATACGCACCGATACATTCAGTCTGTGTGGGGTTAGCGACGAAGCCTTGGTCACATCTGCAGCGGTAGCTTCCCACTGTGTTCTCACAGCGGCCGTTCCTACAGGTCCCTGGTTTGGCTGTACACTCGTTCAGATCTAACACACAAACACACACACACACACACACACACACACACACACACAGTGTAAAGATAACAATTAAATACTTGTTACACAGGATTATACTAAGTATCACCCAACCAGGTGCAATATTTCTGATGGCCCTTTTATTCAAATCATTTGACAAATCTGTTTGTTTCCCATTTTCACTTTTAATTGTTTTTACCTGTATTTTAAATCCCCAAAGTAAATATCCTCCTGTGATGGGATTTTGATCGATTTTGTGCAAATATCCAGAGTTTACCATTTGATTTTAATGGCAAAAATGGTACAGATTCAATGTTTCCCCAGAATTATCTTATTGTGAGTTTCCCAAAGTCTCTAATGGCTCAAGTCCATTGTTTGACACTGATTAATATTCACTAGTAACCAGGAGAAATCGGAGATATGAGGTGTTAACAACTCCTACAACTGGATAAAATCCAGAATACACACTTTGCTGTGTGCTCTGTTACACAAAAAGCTGATTAATATCAAATTGGATTAATTTTATGCAGAGTTAAGCCAAGATTGGTGTCATAAGCTAGAGTAATGTTGTATGATGTCATACATAGGGACACAATGATAATCGTACCCATGCAACCGTCTCCGCTGGGATGGCGTGTGAATCCGGGCGCACAGATGCACATGTATGTCCCGATCAGATTCTTGCAGGTCATGCCTCTGCTGGCACAGTCATCGATACCATCCTCACACTCATTCTGATCTGGAGAAGAAAGAAAAGCAGGATATACAAAGAGTAAGAGGAAGCACAAGTGTGGAGAGATCTGTGTGTGTACGTAGGGGCAGAGCGGTGATGTAACACAGGCACTCGTACACGCTGCCATTTAACCTAACCACTCAATCCACTGCTGAGTGCTCACAGGCATGTAGTGGGAGAGTTGGTGGTCTGTTTGGAGATCTAATGTAAACAGTGACGCTATAGACACTGACAAGTTCCTCCTGTCTCAGAGCTTCCCTCCAAATACATCCGTTGCTATGGTGCCCGAGCTATCTGCGAGTGCGGAGGTGTAAATAGCCGGTTTCCAGAGAGGTTTTTTTTTACGTTCGGCCGAGACAGAGGACCCTCGAGGATCCATCGGAGACAGTGCGTTATGTAACTTAGTGCATGGGACAGGCACGTCTCCAGTAAACCGACAAAGACTGAGAAAGCTGAGAGTATAAGTGAGTCACTGAGAAGTCGCACCTTTACACATCCTCTTGTCCTCTCGCAGCACGTAGCCCGTGGGACATTTACACTCGTACGAGCCGTACACGTTCACACAGCGGAAGGCGCACAGCAGGGGGTTCTGGGCACACTCGTTGATGTCTGGAACAGAAGGTGACAAGTTACAGTCGTACCACAGACGCACAGAGACTGCATGATGCACGTGAGAGTGCACGTGAGAGGCGTCACATACCTTCACAGGTCATCATCGACCCGGGCTCGAAGCCGTCATCACACGCACATTCGAACCCACCGATGACGTTGGTGCATGTGCCGTTGCCGCAGGGATTCCCGATTTCACACTCGTTAATGTCTGTGTTGACGACAGTGACATAAACCTCGTTAATCATCGTAGTGTTGGATCATATTTACCAGGTGCATGAATAAGTGAGGGGGGAGTGAAAGAGACAGAGAGACGAGGAAGATGATGATGAGGAGACACTGACCTTCACATCTGACTCCACTGGTGTCCAGGCGGTATCCCATGGGACATTCACATCGGAAAGAGCCGTCTGTGTTGATGCACTGGCCGTTGATACAAGGGTCGTTGATGCATTCATCAATATCTACAAGGAGAAAACGTTGTAAACAGGCAGATTAAACTCCCGCTCTGTGAAGGAGCAGCAGAACAGTGAAGGTTCAGTGAGGACACGCCTACCTTTTGGGGAGTCGTCTGTCCCCGTCTGATATCCCTCATTGGGACAGAGGAGAGGATACCCCTCTGGAACCATGAGATGAGAAGAGTCATAAACACCATGAAATAATGTAAATTATTAACTTTTATGAATACATGTAAGTGTTTCCCTGCATATGTTGCGTGTGTGTATATACAGTACGAAGAGTACGCACCCTCTCCTTTGCTCGGGCAGATTTCACAGGGGTCTCCCCAGCCTTGACCTGGCATTCCAGTGCAGCAGCACGCTGCCTTGGAAGTGTTCTGAGGCTTCGGAGCAAGGCAGCGGCCACTGTCAAACTTGGTGTAGCAGTAGTTCACACGGATATCTAGAGGTGAACACACACACACACACACACACAAACACACACACAGACAGAGGACAAAAGTAGTGAATATGACGAGTCAGCGTGTAGACAGAGTGATGGAAGGAAGAAGAAATAGCACATCCTGTTATTTTCTTTATTCCAACACATTTACTCATCTTAAAGGGACAGCTCCATATTTTACCTGTTTGTATTGTAAAAAATATATAAATTTCTTTTAAACCAAACTGGTCAAGTATCTGTAGAGAGCACAGAGGCTGGTTAACAACCTCCTCTCAGTGATCTGTGTATGACAGTCTCTCTCTCTCTATCTCTCTCTCTCTCTCTCTCTCTCTCTCTCTCCCTCTGTGTCTCTGTCTATCCTTTCCCTGTCTTTCTATCTCTTTCTATCTCCGTCTCTGTCTCTCTGTATCTCTCTCTGTATCTCTCTCTCTCTCTCTCTCATTTTCTCTTTGTCTCTCTTTGTCTCTCTGGTTCTCTCTCTCTCTCTTTGTCTCTCTCTCGTTCTCTCTCTCGCTCTGGTTCCTCCTGGACTGGGCAGGCACTTACTTGTAATAAGAAGCATATGGTCGTGCTCTCCTGCTAGCACTGGCCTTCACTGAAGGCAACCCAAATAAGCTTTCTGACCACCATAGATCACACACACACACACACACACACACACACACACAAACACACACACACACACACACATGCACGCACACCTGGCTCAGAGGCCAGGATCACATGCATGAGCACCTGGTGGTGCAGGGAGGATGTCAAAAAGTGTCATGTTACTTTCCTCCATGAAACTGATTTGTCAGCCTTTCCTTAACAGAGATTTATGGTGCTTTGTGCACAGCTGGTAACCAAGTGTGTGTGAGCGTCAGCACGTGCACACGTCATTCTTATTTTGTAGTTCGTATATGAAATGTGTGTCAGATAAGCTTTGAATCAGTGGCAGAATAATACAAAACAGGAAAAATGGCGTAAAAAGTCAAAAATGTTATTGGAGAGATAACTTTTGAGATAAATCAGTAGAGTGGTGACACAAATCTGATGGTGGAGAGGGTGGTGACAGATATCCGATGACAAACAGTCTCTGGTTATGATAATGGATATTTGCAAAACCACCGTGGCATTATAATTTAAACCATATCAATCACTGAGGAGTCCTGGCAGTCGAGGGGCTGAGACCCACACAATGTGTTCTTAACCCAATAGTCCATGTACTGTTCCAGCCAGGGACTGAAGCATATCACCCCCTCTCTGACGCCCCCCCGTCTTTCTGTAAGATCGACTCATACAAACGAATCTCATGGCCGAATGTGACTTTGTCTTTTGTTTTCTTACAAAGTAAATGTGTCTTTCATTCATTCAGTCATCATCACTCCACTTGGATCCTCCGTTCAAAAGAGGAAATTGTGGGGGTGCATGATGTGTACATTAAACTTCCATAAAAAAACAAAAAAGACAAATTCCTATTCAATACACCTAAAGGCTGTTGCAGCTACAGTCTTACTTTGGTGTGACCAGTAGCTTTGGTGGTGAAACTGACTCCATCTGTTTGTCAGGTGCTTTCAACATTAAGCATTATCGTCACCTGCTGCCTCAGTGTCGACTGTTCAAAAACCAAAGCAACAGGACATAAGATTCCCTGGCATTCTGTGTTATGAGATTAAAAGTGGTTGTGGTTTACTGTTCTTTTTGGGAATATTACTTAAGTTGAGTGTGAGGATATCTTCTCTTCATACGATTATTTATGAACAGATTCACCCAAAGTCTAACATGTGATTTTCATCACTGATGTCATAATAATGTCCTTCATTGTCTTCACTCCTAAAACCATTTCTTACAAAAACAAGTATTTTCTCAGTGGGACAGGGTTCAACTTTGATCTCTTTTATGGCCCATCCTGCTCACTCTCCACCCAGCTCCTCCCTCCTTATCCCCCCCGACCCTCGGTGGAGCCCGGCTGACACTGGGGAGAAATGTGAAACACAAACTGGAGACTGCCTCGCTGAACGGATGATGTCATCACTTCAGTGTTTGGAGGGGGAACACCCTAACGGAGGACTCAGCATGCACCCACCCAGGCCAGAAACACACAGATGTACATAAACACACACACACACAGGCGCACACACACACATGCACATCAGGAAATGGAAAAGTGATTTGTCCAGAGCCACCCTTGGCCTTGTTGAGGCAGCAGAAGCAGCCTGAACCCAGTGTGCTATCATGAAGGAGCAGATAAAGTTGGACACCACTGACTTCTGCTTAGTCTCCACGAGCACTCACAGACACATCATACAGATACACCAGAATTCACACTCTGCACTTTGAACTTGATGTATACTCACTCAATTTGTCCTCGTTAGGACAAACCATTGACTTCCATTCATTGTGGTCAGCCTAACCAATATCTCTAACCTTAACCATGACCAATTCATTACTAACTCCAACTGTACCTTAACCATAATTCACATCTTACCTCTCACTTTAATCAGGATGATGCTTTGCCTCATTAAGACCAGGCTTCGTTCCCCATGAGGTCTACTGGTCCTTACAAGGTCAGTGTTTATTATGGAAGAGGTCTTACAAGGTAACAAAACCAGTACACACACACACACACACACACACACACACACACACACACACACACACAAAATTACCTAAACATCTGCGTCCGGAGGCAGAGATCTGGAAGCCTTCAGGACACAAGCAGGTGAAGCTTCCTTCATTGTTTGAGCAGGTTCCAAATGTGCACATCTCAGGTGACTGGGAGCACTCGTCGATATCTGACACACAAAAAGAGGAAAAACATCAGTAATCTTATCAAAGAGACACATTTTACATATAAATTCTAAAACCATTCCTAATTCTGTGGCAATAGAATTCCATCCTGCAGTCCCTCATTCACATCTCATTTTTTCTCGTGCTTTCATGGCTGCATGGATGAAGTCATACCTCGACTTCATGGTCCATCCAAAAGTGATAAAACTGAGCGTAATCTCACTAATGGCCGGTTGGATGAAGGCGAATTATCTGGATCAGAGTCCATGTCACATGTGCGCTCATCACAATGACCAGCTGCTGCTGTTACTGAGGCTGAGAACTGAGTGCTGTTCCCCTCGGCTTCCAGGAACAGAGCACAGAGCAGGAATGTGTTGAAGTCTGCCGAAAATCTCTTCATCAGCCCCACTGTATAAACAACCAGAGTTTTCTGGCCTGAACCCACTCCCACGTGTGGGGAGAAGATGGGTGTACTGTAGGAGCAGGGCGATTCAAAAGAAGGAAGAGTCGGAGGGGCAGTTTATTCTCTTCCTGCACTTCTCAGCAGTTACTCTAAAATGTTATTCATATATTATTTATATATATATGTATGTGTGTGTATGTGTGTGTTGTATATAAGCAAGTGTTCAGGGCGATTCAAAGAAGGAAGAGTCGGAGTGGCAGTTTATTCTCCTCCGGCACTTCTCAGGAGTCACTCTAAAATGTTATTCATATATTATTTATATATATATATGTGTGTGTATGTGTGTGTGTTGTATATAAGCAAGTGTTCTCTGTATTGTTTTAGGTGAGATTCCCTCAAACGTGCAGATACTGTATTCTATTACTCCTGAAATTCAGTTTTTCATTTTTCATGCGGCAGAACTCGCTGACTTTGGGTTGCTTTACCTTCACAGGTTTCTTCATGCAGATAGTAGCCGGGGGGGCAGATGCACCTGTAGGAGCCGTCCAGATTCAGACAAGTTCCTGCACCGCACGTGCCTGGATTCACTGCACACTCATTAATATCTGAGGGGAAAAGGAATACACAAAGAATGCACCATAAATTATACATATCATAATCAGAAACACATAAAAAAAAATGAAAAGTGGCGTGTCCGTACCTGCACACAGTCGGCCATCGTGAGTGAGCTCATAGCCGTCATGGCACACGCAGAGGAAGGTGCCCACTGTGTTCACACACTGCCCGTTTCGACACAAGCCGCGCTGCGTCGAACACTCGTCCACATCTGGTCAACACAAACACGTCATCACCACAACATATCACACAAAGACTGTAGCGGTTTTGCTCTTTTGCAACACATCCACGGATGCACTCACCTATGCAGTCACTGTTGTGTGAGTTCAGGAAGCCGGGGTAGCAGAGGCAGTTGTAGGAGCCCACTGTGTTCTTACAGGTCCCGTTACCACAGGGCTGTCTCTCGCACTCGTCCACGTCTGGAACCAGAGAACATCCCAGTTTCACCTTATTACGTTATTCACATTGCTCATTAAACTAAACTAAATACAAGAGAGAGCCAATAGGAAGCAACAAAGCTTACCGACACACATCGACTGGTCCCGCGTGGTTTTGAAGCCGTTGGGGCAGATGCAGCGATAGCTACCCAGCGTGTCGATGCACTGACCCGGGTTGCAGATACCAGTGTTCTCACTGCATTCATTACGGTCTAAATAAAGGAGAAAAGAGATGCGTGAAAATCCCAGTGGGTCAAAACACAAAAATGATCATAGAATATACAGTCCCAATAGCATCACTTCTACCAGTAAATTAGTCATTCTATTTGCAAAAGGCGGTTTCACCTGTTGTTGTCTGAAGTGTCTAAAAATCTGTGATGGCTTAATTTGGTGTATTTTTATTTCTTCAATTCATATATTATGGAGTCATACCAAATATAATGAAAATCAGAGAGTCATGCTACTGATAACAAGAGTTGATGATAACTCGTGACTCTAACAACTTCAGAATTGAGATATCTGTTGTTAGCCACTAATATGACTGTAACTGGTTATTATCTCTGTTGACACAATAACTGTATTTCATTAAACCCGAGTAACACAATTGTTTAATTTAAGTGAAAACATGTCAAGTGCTTAATACTTCACTCACATTATGTTTTGCCGCAAAGCTTATTTTTTTAATCAAAGTTTATCGCTGCATTTGATTCATACTTGTCTCTCACCACAGTCTCAGTTCTCTCCCACTGGAGTCTGACCGTGAGCAGGAAGCACAACAGGATGTTGATTTAACATTCACTTATCAGTGAGGATTCTCCAGACAGACAGCGACATGTTGCAGATGCACTGCAGCACATGTTCAACAGCTCAACACATGCTTCACATTTTCTCCTCCCTAATAACAAGCCCACCATGAAGACCCCCCCCCCCCTCAGCCCGACTGTCACTGCACCGCTTCTGTTCCCTTCTGCAATATAAATCTCAAGAAAATCAGTTTCACTTTACAGAAGCCAAAACGTGCTTTTCTTAAGTATTTCGATCTCAATCATTACAAAGTTATTTAAATTACCAACAGTATGAGAAAGAATAACAGTTTGTCAAAGACGTCTATGTATTGTTTTGTGTGCACACCAGCTTTACACATCTTGACCTAATTATTCAAAGTTATGGAATTGATTTTAAATGCTATGCAGATGATATTGTATGCGACTCTAAAGGCCAATAACAGTTGATGTCTAAAAATAGCCTAACATCTCCTTTGAAGAGAACATATCAGAAGATATCAACAGCAACAGAACAAAATGATGTGTTTTCTATCCACTGCAGATGCTGAAACCTTAATTCAGCCCTTTCTTTCATCAATACCACGTTGTATAACATTTTGTTTTCTGGCCTGCCACATGCTAGTGCTCTTCGAATGGTACAGAATGCTGTGGCGGAATTTAACTGAATCCAGAAAATGACCACAATAAATCCATTTCAGCTCCATATCAGACTTTAAGAATTTCTAAAATTCTTAATGGGCTTGCCCCCTGATTCCTGTCTGATCTCCTTAAACCTTATATTCTATCCCATGCTTTGCTTTCTCAGAACACAGCGCTCTTGTCTGTCCCAAGAGTTAAAAAGAAGTCTGCAGGCGGTGGTGTCTTTTCCTAATGGGCCCCAAATGGGAAGAGGCATCAGACTGTCCAATGTTGAAGCCTTAAAATCCAAACAACTCTTATCATAACACCTTAACTTACAGTTAGAAATGTATTCTGCTTTGTACCTGTCACAATTCTACCACCAGTAGGTTGGTCTTAGTATCAATTATTCAGTTATAAGCAGTATATACAGTTTAGTCCTTGTTGTCCTGCTGATGAGATGCAGGAGATGGGGCGGTGTGGCCTAGGTGGTAGAGCGGGGGTTCTCCAACACGAAGGTTGCCGATTCAAATCCCACTCTTCCCCATCTGCATGCCGAAGTGTCCTTGGCAAGATACTGAACCCCTACATGGCCCCTCATTAATGCTGAGTGTACTAAAAATGTAAGTCGCTTTGGACAAAAGCGTCAGCTAAATGACATGAAATGTAATGTAAATGAGATTACTGTACATTTTTAGAAAACCACTGCATCACTGTAACTCATCCAAACTGTGTTCCTCCTTTTCTTTCTTTCTCTTTCTTTAACCTTTCCCTCGTTCTGTCTCCCAGCACGATCAAGGCCGATGGCAGCTCACCCTGAACATGGTTGTGCTTTTGGTTTCTGCTTCTTAAAAGTAGGTCTTTCCTCGCCACTGTTGCCAAGTGATTGCTCGACTGGGAATTATTATTTGAATTCGTACAATGACATACAAAGACGCCCTATATGTAAAGTGCACTGAGGTGTAGTGTAAATAAATTGACTTGTTGGGGGGTATCCAAGTTAACATGGTAAACAGCGAGTCCCAAGTTGTTCTGTAATTGCTTTGAACCTTAAGAGGCGTTAATGAGTCAGTGTAGTGTCCAGTGTATTATCTATAGGGTTAAATTCAAATTATAGTTGCTTTCCACTGTTGGTTGCTCCTTGTAGCAAATACATTTTACACTGCTAAGGAGGCAAACGACAGGAAGACCCAGACAAGTCAGCATCATCCACATGGACGACTTGTATTTTGGCTGCTTCCTCTAATCTTTTCTCTAATCTCGCTACATGTTTCCACCAATTCTGTATAATCCCCACTGAGTTCCCGATGGATGGACTGAGGAGCTGCAGGTTGAGTGACATGAGGATCTGAGTGCTGCTGACACCCTCTACCTGTTTGAATGTCTTACCTAGACATTGTCCGGTGGGAGTGAAACGATACCCAGGTTTACAATCGCAGCGGAAGCTTCCTGGCACGTTCAGACAGGCGGCGTTCTGCTGGCACACTGGTCCATTCTGACACTCGTCGATATCTGACAACAGGGAGAGACGCGTTCAAAGACGTTTAGGGCGTGGAGAAATGTAAAAGAGAGAAACCTGATCATAATAAAAATAATTCACTGCATGTAAATTGATCGCAAGTCTTACCTTCACAAATCAGCAGCTTGTCATTGTAGATGAAACCAATGGGACACTCGCACCTGAAGCTGCCGATCATGTTGATGCAGACTCCATTCTCACAGACTCCTGGGATTTCCCTGCACTCATCGATATCTATCACACGAGGAAGAGACAGAGGGATGAGGAAGAAGATAACACACTTTGCCTTTTCCCCAAATTACTATTAATGGGGAACTCTTACCGATGACTCGTCCAGTGATGATGTCGATGGAATATCCTGGTCTCCCACTGCCGCACAGATTCTCAAAGTCATCTGAGTGGACACAAGACTCTGGTTTTATTTCTTGTACTTTCTACACACACGTGTTCTGGCATAACTGAGGAGAGCGCTCACCAGTGCTGGGCACAGGACACTGCTCGCAGGGTTTATTCCACGCCCGGCCGATGTTGTAGGAGCAGCAGCACATCTTCTTGGTCATGTTGAAGGTCAGCTCTCCGTCACATGTCCGGTTGTCGGAGTAAAAGTTCCTGTAGCAGTAGCTCTTCCTCATGTCTGTGTGCGTTGGTAAGAAAAAAGCGAGAAGGTTAATGCCAAACTGTCACGCGAATGGCATGTTACTGTTTATGGCGGAGTCACGAGCGAGCAGCATGCACACGCACCCATGCAGTTGTTTCCCCCGTTGACCTGCATATAGTCCACAGGACAGATACAGGTGTAGTTCCCGATGGTGTTGTAGCACTGGCCTGGGCCACAGATCCCTGGTCGCTCACACTCGTTGACATCTGACGGCGGAGACACATAAGAAATGGGTTAACTGTTGTGATGAGTACAGTGTCTGGTAAGGAAGGAGGAAGGAAACATATCATGATCGATATTACTGGAGAACTTCCTGTATGCAAAACATTATGAAAGAACTTTATCTTTAAAAACAAGTTTGACATCTTATTTGCTGTTTATTTCTTCCTATGGGGATATTGTGACGTACATTAACCCCTAATTTCATCCATCCATCTTTATATCTATCTATACCACCGATGATGTGAGGGTTGTGGGGGGGCTGGAGCCAATCCTAGCTGAACGACTCAGGTCTAAAATGACAACCTCAAACAGACACAGGGTAATATTAGCTTTTAGTTCCTCTACCTTTCTTATCACTTGAAGTTTTTACACCATTATTCCTTATTTGTATATTTTAAATAGTTTCTCCACCAGCATTATTACCACATAGCAAATACCTGAGTTCCTTCTGACCCGGCCAACAGCTTACAGACACCCGCCCTTTGTTCTTCCAGCCAACAAACACGCTAATTAAAATGCCACCAGCCACATGTCATTGTCTAACCCTTTAGCCTCCTCCTCTCCTCCCTGTTTGTCTTTTCTAAACATCCTTCTCGTCTATCTCCCCCCCGCCCATCCTCGGCCTTTTTCTCCCTCTGTCATCTCTGCTCCGCTGACAGGGGACTCGGCGTTCCTCCCCTGAGGAGAGGGCTGACCACATCATAGCCTCACTCCTCTGGACGCAGTTAGGCGTTCATCACCATCGTCCCTGTGCTTTGCTCGGTTAGCAACAGACGCAAACTAGAGTAGACACATATTGAGCGAGAATGAACTGCAGAGATATCAGTGGGACAATGGGCTGTTTCTTTGTCCCGGAGCTTTTTTCCTCTCTCTCTCTCTCTCCATGTGTCCTCGACGGCTGGACTCAATTTCCTTCCCACTGAAACGTCCCAGGGCGAGAACGGGAGAGGAATAGGTCACCTGTACGATTACGTGTTTGTGGGGTTATAAATGATACATGCGTGTGTCTGATACCTTCACAGACTCTGGTTTCTGGGTTGAGGTCGTAGCCTCTCGGACATTCACACTGGAAGCTCCCGAAGGTGTTGATGCACCGACCTCCCTGGCATAGGCCCGGCAACTCTTGGCACTCGTTGATGTCTGCCGGACAGAGAAGGGAAACACTCAGTGGCATTGTGGGTAGGTGTGTGTTAAACATGAGGGTGTCTGCAGTGCCCGACTGCACAGTAAACACATAATAGCATGTTGCTATCTGACCTTCCAAGATGACAGTGATCGGGTTTGGTCTGAAGCCTTCTCCTCCAGGGCAGAGTGTCTTGTACTCAGCTGTAACACACAACACCGCAGGAGATCACATTAACCAGCAATAATGAAAACACACACCAGAAACAGTGTGTGTATTTGTTGTCTTGCTGAATTTGACCGTAATGAGTGGCCGATGGTAAGACATTGAGGTGGTCAGGTGCCTGAAAAAGACGTTACAGGTAATTTGCTTGTGTCGTGTCGCACTCTGCTCTGCTTCCTCAGATCTCAGAGTTCTCCACAGAGCCCAGTGGACCGGACATGGCTGCAGCTTCTCAGAGGCAAGCATTTCCTCGCGCTGAGTCATTCCCTGTAATGTTTGGAACCATCTGTTGGCAATTTCCAAGCAAGATGCACAAAGCGGTCTCATCTTCTCCAGAGACAACAACTGCAGCAAACTCCTACTCATGGCGTTACAAGAGCAGGCAGCACCTAAATAACTCTTTGTGAAAGCAGGTAGCTCGTGCCTGATTTACATTTTGATGTTCTGGTTAAGATTTGTTGTTCCTTGGGTTGAGTTGATAAGAGAACAACTTAAACCAGTTCAATAGACAGGTGCCAAATTGGTGCCTATTGATTAATTTTGTCCTAAAACAGCTAATAGATGGATTTTATAGGGTTGTTGATCAAAGCGGGAGACCGTTAGATTACTTTCAGACTCTTAACAGAACAAAGTCTTTGACTCTATCACTCAAATGCTTCAATGATGGAGAACAGGTGACCAGCTCTTTGTTCAGCAGGGGTGCTGCAGCTTCAGGGCTTTTGTGGACTGGGTCCAGCAGCAGGTCTTTACTCACCGGGGCTTAATTACTGCAGGTCACTTTTACAAGCCAAAAACTAGATACGATGGTGAACTAACTAATGCAAGTGTTAAAACATGTAGTGATGGAAATGAATAGCCGCTAAATACAATTGTAATTCACAGGGTGTTAAGGCTGCTGGGCCATCATCAGCTGTATAACTTCACTATGGCTGCCAACCAGGAAGTGTGTCATGTCTCCTGAAGTCCTCCTACTTGGCTGTGCATCTCTGGCTAGAGGTCAGGAACCTGAAACACAAAAATAAACATGCATGGTGCACTCAGTGTCTTAGTAAGGATGGGATGACTCACTTGAGTTGACGAAGGGGCATGATTCACATGGATTTCCCCAGCCCTGGCCCAGGGAGCAGCAGCAGGACGCCTTCGAAACCCCAACTCCGATCTCATTGGAGCAGTCCAAGCTCTCTGACGCATCTCCTCGGGAACGAACATCCAGGAAGCAGCTTCCGGAGCGAGTATCTGTTCACACACACACACACACACACAGTCCAGATATGGATGTGTATCTGGCCTTTGCTATGAAAACACGCCGACAATGTGCAGGGAGAGCTTGTTGAGTCTCACCTACACAGCCCACCCGAGTGGGGTTGAGTTCAAAGTCTGCCGGGCAGTTACAGTGGTAACTTCCAGGGATGTTGATACACATTCCATTGATGCAGATGGTCGGGTCGGCACATTCATTGATATCTGAGAAATGAAGACAAAGCAGCAGTCGACAAAATGTCTTCAACAACTAAACATATATCAAGAGTTTTTCCTGTTTTGTCACTCGTTCACTATTTTCCAAGACAGGAAGAAGAGCAGTGACCTTTCCTGTGTATCTTTCAAATTGCCTCAGTTCACTGGGGCACAAAGAGAGCATCACTGGTGTGTGTGGACTGGTCTTACCTGTGCAGTTGCCTCCACTCCGGTCCAGTTCATAACCAAAGCTGCATTCACATCTGAAAAGTCCTGGCATGTTCAGACATCGTCCATTGACACAGATGTCAGAAAAGGTACATTCGTCTATGTCTGTAAAAGACGAGGGGGGTCACAGGGGGGTGGTGGTGGGGGGGCAGAGAGCAGGAAAGGGAGGGAAAGAGAGAGAGAGAGAGAGAGAAACCCAGCTGTGAGGGATTAGTGGATCATGGGATCATGGTGGAAAATTGGCAGCCAACAATAGGAAGTGAAGGCCACTCACCTCTGCTAAGGAATGACAGTTCTGGGGCAAAAAGATGCCCAGACATATCACAGCAGACACACACACATATACACAAGCAGAGCGGCAGCCAAGGTTATGAAATTGTGTTCGTCCACATCATTAGACTCTGCACAAGTCCTTACTGTCCGGTCCTGCCCGAGCGGAGAGAGGGAGGACCTGCACAGGTTATTTCAGGATGTTTGACACATCAGCACAATGAGGTCAGGCAGCTCATTCATTTGAATCCAGCGATGCCTGATCGCTGGAAGCACGACTCAGAACCCGTCGGCCACCAGTCGTAAACGTGTTCAGGAGACACAGTCCTGGATTTCCTACGAGATCTCTCTTCAACATGCTACTCTACTGCTACTAAATCGATTTAGCTAGCTCTCTTCTTCAAGAAATGTGGCTTCACACAAATGTTTCAAAGAAGAACTTGAGAAGATCAATGTCTGGAATCAGTTGAAGATTCAGACTGACTTGCCTTTAGTTAATGTTTTTAACAGTGAATAGTAACAGTATGAGAACTTCTCTTTAAGGAATGAGTAATGTTTGTTTCTAACAGTCACAGTCAATCGTTCTTCTGCATCAGGAAAAAGGCCCCTTCATATCAGAATCAGAATCAGAAAGGATTTATTGCCCAGTAGGTTTACACCTACCTGGAATTTTCTTTGGTAAATAGGTGCATACATTTAACATAAAGCATAAAAACACAATAAGTACTTCACATCAGAAAGAAATAACTGTATATAAAACAGTTTGTTATAGAACATGGTTTCCATTGCCAATGGGTTTAGAACGGAAATTCCCCAAAATCTTTAGGAGCTACGTCACCATGGCTACTCCCGGCCATTTTCCCGCTTCTTTCTCTCTTTCTCACAATGTTGATTCCATCTCTAGCTCTCTCTGTTGCTATTGGACCGTAAACTTCCC
The DNA here is from genome assembly GCF_963576545.1 of Limanda limanda. Taxonomy (NCBI): domain Eukaryota; kingdom Metazoa; phylum Chordata; class Actinopteri; order Pleuronectiformes; family Pleuronectidae; genus Limanda; species Limanda limanda. The sequence continues at coordinate 8,713,311 of NC_083638.1, read as the reverse complement.
CTGTCCAAAACACTATATCTCGAGTTCCACTGGAAGGCAACATCTGTTTGGACTGGTTGTGACTCCAAATGAGGAAACAAAATATTAACCAGAGCCGGATGGGTTTAAATCCCAGAGGTCTGAACCAGGACAGCGAGAAACGACAGTGTTGTGTTGTCTTACCCTCGCAGGCCTTGCCGTCAGTGGTGGGGAAGAAGCCCATGTCACATTCACAGCGGAAGCCTCCTGGCAGGTTCAGACAGTGGCCGCTCTCACACAGGTTGCCGTTATCTGCGCACTCATCGCTGTCTGTATTGGCGATCACACACACACACAAAGTCCGTAAACACAAAATGCATCGGCACATTTAAACAAAGAGTTGACATTGTTCTGTAATGTGTGACCTGAGCAGTAGAATCCGTCTCCAGAGAATCCCTCCTTGCACGCACAGCGATATGAGCCCAGGGTGTTGAGACAGTCAGCGTTGTTGTTGCACATGTGCGTCCCATTGGAACATTCATCCAGGTCTGAAACACAACAAAAGTCCAGTTAACTTCTTCAGCCAGGAAAAGAAAAGAAACTGTGATATTTGATGGTTTTCATACTCCTCAAAAAGTGTGCAGGACTAGTCAGGTAAGTTTCGATGATATTACTGGGGAAAATATATTAGCATGCTGATTGAGGATTGTTCATCTGTTCATCTAGCCTATTTCCATTGATTTATCCATCAATTGTAAAATATTTTCACAGACGATTCCAATAGTTTGGCTAACTATTTATATCTCTGGCATTGCATTAGTGTTTTTTTAAAAACTTTTTTCTCATCTTATTCTACAGAACAATGCCACGTGCACTATCTCATGTGTGGAGACATTTCACCCCATCCAATGTAGAAGGAAAGGCTGTGTACATTTGCAAATACTGTGCAAAGACCTATGTTAAGAATGACACAAAGATGCAGAAGCATATAGTCAAGTGCCCAAAGTTTCCTCAGGGCTTTAAACAGCCTATGACAAACTAAAATGTTTATATTTATGTCTGTATATGACAAGGCAAATACAGTTAGTATAAATTACCCACAACATTTCCAGTTTATTCCCGTATATTCCCGTTAATTCCCGTTAATTCCCATGGAAAGTTTCCAAGTTTGAATATTCCCGGAATTTTGCAACCCTATGTGTAATACACTTTTGCTACACGAGCAATACTAGTTCACAGGATCACCTCATTGTTGGTATTTACAGACTTCAAGTAAAAAGCATCAGGAAAGAATCTTTATCCATTTGTCTGGTTACAGAATTACAGACATTCCTTCATGATACATCTTGGCTACTGAGAAAATGTACATTCTATATATAGAGCAAATTAAATATACTCTATCAATGGTCCCAATCAGTGTCAGCATTTATCTCTGCGCTTGAGGCCGTCAGCCTTACCTGTGCATTTGAGGCCGTTGCCGATCCACCCGGGAGCACAGCTGCACTTGAAGCTGCCGGCGGTGTTGGTGCAGGTAGCATGTCTGTCACAGTTATGGGCTCCGATCTCACACTCGTTGATATCTGAGGATGAGGAAATAAACCAGATGCCATGTGAGGAGGAGGGAGAATAAAAGACACTGATGGTCTGATGATCGGGGGTCTGCGTTCTCCCCTGTGGGGCTCTTGGCACCGTAGAGCGAGTTGATGCTTGGTTTGAATTGAATAAAGGCAGAAGCATGAGATGACTGAACCTAGTGTTTCTGGCCCCCTGCTGCAGCCGTGGAGAGCTGATTTCAGAGCAAAAGAAACAAACAAGATTCTATGGACGCGTATTGCATTCACTTAAAAAAAAAGCCTTGGTTTTTTTTTTTTGTCCTGTTTTTCGAACTTTTTTATTTTCTGATTTTACGAGAGTTTTTCAAACTTATTTATTTACTGTTTTTACGAGATAAAAATCCTGTTTTTCTGAGTTAAGTTTTCTCCGGAAAAGGTGTTCCCTTAATCCTGCCTGAAGCTCTCAACAGACTAATGTAGCCGAGCGGTTTGTTCTATTATACTGTCAGGAGGCCTCAGCCGAAAGAGGACACGAGAGATGGTTATTGAATCGGGACATCCCACTCGTTTACTTCCCTCCACACTTTTCTCTATCGATAGAACCCCTTTCCCTTAGAACCCCTTTCAAAACAAGAGTCCCAACCACCAACCTGCTTAGAACAGGAACTACACATCAATCTTCTATAATAAAGCCACTAACAGGACAAAAATAAAAACTATCCTCTACCTATCTGTAGCATATCCCCAAAAAGATGGTCGAGACTTTCAACTGATGTTTTCAGGTTTATTTGACGCTACGTCTATGGACGCTATACGTCACTTTCAAAATAAAAGCATGGAAAAAAATAAGTGAATGCAATACGCTTCTGTAAGATTCTCATGATCTCTGATACTAATAAACCTTCCTGCAATGGCTTAATGAGCAGACCGAGACTCTGTATTTTCATTGTGCAAGTGTGTCCACAGAGCTATAAAAAGGCCCAGAGGGAGAATCATGTCCCAACGCTCAGGCCTTGTTCTGTCTGCTGTGTCTAAACTAACATTTCTGAGGTTAGTTTAGTCAAAGATCACAGCTGCACAGACACGGCACCTCGGACCTCCTTCTAAATGCTCTTGTTTGGGTTTCTCACCACCACAGCTGTCAAGTTGGGACACTTTAATCCCTCTACCACATATAATTTCTATTGAGATGTGACATGGTGTTGTGCTAACTCTGTAAATAAACATTACGTCATGATTCCTTGTACTTCATCCTGGCAGATGTAGGATCGCGGCTGCGGCCAAATCCCGGATCACGGTGGCAGCTTTTGGAACCAATAAGGATGTACATGAAGCTGCTGCTGGCAATAAGACAGCGTGAATGTGGTTTTGACTCTGCAGCTCTTGTTCCTCAAGTGGTTTCTGACACGATCGACTACATGGCACAATGGGAAAAAGTCTGTATGGAACTATACAACAATGAAGCGCCGCTAATCTGAGCTAAAATAACTCTGGGAAACCTTGACCAACACAATACTCGGCCCTGAGCCTGAGGTCTGAAGGTTGCAGCTCCGATAAAGAAGACTGTACAAGTGCGTGTGAGTGTGTGTGTGTGTGTGTGTGTGTGTGTGTGTGTCACTGTACATCAAGGGAAGCCATGTGAACTCGATCAAGATGTGAGGACTTATAAACCAATGAGACACACTCCTGTCTGTGTGCCTGTCTTTCTGAGGGTAGTAATTCAAAACACTGTCAATTAAAGATTAGTGCTGCTGCTTTATAGTCTTCCTGAGGAGAGGGTACGGTATATTTACGCTGCATTTGATGACCGGGTTAATATGAGGGCTGGGAGCGAACCGATCTCCCTGAATTACAGATGGAATTAAAGATCATCTCCCCCGAGCCTTTGATGACAGAGCACAACAAACACACACATTCTCATGTGGAAATGTAAAAAGCAAACAGGGGCTGTTGCACGCGAGAAATGTGTCAGTGGCCACAGCTGGTGTCAAAGGAGAGGTTCGATTTAACTCGGCTAATGTTTGACAGATGAGAGGCTAAGATGGATAGTGGAGAATAACAGATCTGCTGTCAGAAGTGGGGACACGTCAGGTTGTCTCTCAATTTTGTCTTCTTTTATCTTTCTGTTAAACTGTCCGTCTGTCTGTCTCAGTGCACTGTTTGTCCAAATGTCCTCTAGTATGGCTTTCTCTCTGAACACCTGAATGTGCAGTAAAGGCCATTAATGCTCAATGTCAGCTAGGCATAAGGAAACGGTCGGAGCCTTCTGCCAGTACTCTGCTTTCATTTTGTCCATATATGTGCATGTATTCTGCAAGCTTACAGATACGGAACAAAACAGACAAAACGGAGTCTAGCCAAAAGTTCAAACAAGGCAACCGTAGGACACGAGCCACCATAAGATGCTGCTCACTAGCAAAGCAGGCAATTGCTGGGACCCCAAGCTGAGAGGGGGCCCCTGAGTACGGCACAGTACATCCAAAACAGAGACAGTTTTATTAGAACCCTAATGAATGATCGGCTACGTACAGGAGACTTTAATGTCCCCATGGTTTAAAATGCCACTAGCTTTTTGCCAAAAGGCTTTAGGCGGTTGTTTGAAGTCAGGCCTCCCAGGTCCGTTTCGCCTGGGGCTCCCCCCCTATTATGTTTAATCCCAATGAAACGCTCCTGAGAATAAACTAAGCTGCGGTGCTTGATGGATTTGTCACTGCGCTCGCCAACGGTGACATCAACACCTGAAGCCCTTCCCTGTTATTCTTGAGGTGTGAGAACTCTCTCCATAAAGATAAGTGTTGAAAACAATAAAACCACAACACTGGACAGGGGCAAGAAGAAGTCCTTCGTAGATTAGTAGATTGCAATCGACCTGTTGGTGACCTCTCACCTAAACTTTGTTTTATTGCTTTTCATTTGTAAGAAAAATATTCTTTTGTGTATTTTTTTCTGAAACTCACAGTCTTGCTTTAACTCAAAGTATTACACTGTCTCGTCATTTAGCAGAAAGAAAATTAAATCATCAGGTTTAACCTCCTCACCCTGATCCCCTCTTTAAAGTTAAGAGCCTTGTAAACTCCACCAGTATATCTCCACCCAGTCCGAACTTTCCAATGTACACAGGGACACAGCGCTGCTTAAGTGTATGTATAAATCCTCGCTCCCCTTCCCTGACTTCTCAGTGTTGGGGAATAAAAAATTCTTGTGGGAGCTTCATCAAGAGCTGGATCCGATCTGGGCTTGCGAGCACGGCTCACACGCTCAACACGCACACACATGCGAGGAGACTGAGTCCACACATACCAACGTGGTGGCGTAACGCAATTCAACAATGAAAAGCGATTTCTTATGCATTTTTTCCTTGGGATATATTGGAGGAGGGGATCTTTCCCAAAAAGAGTAGCCGGTTTTGTTCACTCATCTATAACAAGACATCCTGCCTGCCTGAGAGGAATTAGCATCTTGATTCCCTGGTATTCTGGGGCTGAGACTCCAAATCTGTGAATCAGAACCAGCTGCTTTACTGCAAACCCAGGTTTCTCAAAACAAGCATCATACTAAATGGACACTTTAATGGGATTAGAATGAGCAAGTGTGTGTGTGTGTGTGTGTGTGTGTGTGTGTGTGTGTGTGTGTGAGCAGGAGGGAGGATTTGAATCGGGTACAAACAAAGCTGTTTTTTTGCATCTGAAGGAAGACACACTGCTGCTGACTGTGTGTCTGACTCATATCGATGACCGAGGGACGAAGCCAGATAAGATCACTGTCTAAACTCTCAACTACCCTTCAACCCCTCACTTTTAAGTGGCCTGATAAATCAAACTTTACTCCGGGTGGAGGAGAAGTAAGTCCAGACGAGAGAGAAGGACTCTACCAGTCGGATAGATTTTGTATTTATTCCTTTTGGAGCCGTTACAGGTGATGACGTGCTGCCGAACTCCTCCAACCATCACGTAATGTTTAACTGTCCTTAATGAAAGAGCAACAAAGGGATAAACAGACGTGCAATCTGATGCACAGATCTGACGGGAAGATAGTGATCTCACTGCTCCTGCTATTGTTACTGCTGGTGCACGTGTGGGTTAATATATGGGTGTTTCTTATCAAGTCAGACAGGAGCTCTTGAATGAGGGTGAGTAATGTCAGAGCTGCTTCTGGATAGCCCGACATTTTCCCTGCATCCTCTCTTTCCTCACCTCTCAGACACGCACAAAGACACGCACACATATACACACACACACACAGGTTTGTGCAGCTATCCACCTCATTGACCTCCAGTGTGCACAGCCTATATCACAACCTTTTCCTTAACCTTAAGCATGGTTACTACTTGCCTAACCCTAACCCTATACCTATACCTATACCTATACCTATACCTATACCTATACCTATACCTATACCTATACCTATACCTATACCTATACCTAACATTAACCTTAACCTTGAATTGAACTTAAACTAGATCTTAACTTACAATATATCTTCACCTTAATGTGTTTGTGTTAACAGACTTGGGTCCCTGCAACACAAGTAATACCTCGACCACAAAAACTCTCTCTCTCACACACACACACACACACACACACACACACACACACACACACACACACACACACACACACACACACACACACACACACACACACACACACACACACACCTATCCTTCAACAATTAACCAGCAGCCGCTCTCCACTGACTCACCCTCCTTTCCCTCCCGGCCGTGGTCCTCCACTGACAGGACATTTTGTTTTTGGTAGGAACACTTGTGTGTTTGTGTGTGTTTGTATGTGTGTGTGCGTGTGTGTTTGATTCGTTCACCTGTGCAGCCGGTCGTTCCCTTGCGCACAGAGTATCCCAGTTCGCAGTGGCAGATGAACGATCCCTTAGTGTTCTCACAGTTCCCACTCAGACAGATGTTTGGGTTCAGCTCACACTCGTCCACATCTAGACAGGGAAGGAAGAGACTAGTGAAACAGAGAAGGAGCAGGAATGTTGATGTGCTAAACACAGTTACACCAAAGGAAAGGTTATAAAAGTGAATAAAACTGACTGAGCTCATTTGTTGATTTGGCCTGAAAAACTGTTTATATAAATATATATTTATAAAAAGGCGTCTCACATGAGGAACTAGGCTTTAAAGGTGTTTACTTTTATCAAATACAGCAATAAAAGCTGATGTGTTCGTGCACAAGTCCTGACATCATCACTGTCAGGTTATTGTTTTATCCCTCAGTGGAACCAGACATCTAATGTCATGTCTTCCTCCTTAGCTTAAGCAAACTAACACAATGTTCGCTGTCTTATTCAGAAACAACGGTTTCAGTTCTCTCATACTCAGAGATCTGAGTCATCACGTGCTGTTCTCGTGACTCACATCTTGGATAACCATGAAGATGATCATTACGCTCTTACAGTAAATCCCAGAGAACCCCCTGGATTTAATAAGAAGAGAGTTGAGCTAAAGCGTTTTATATTTTGGGCATAGAAATGTGCGTCTCTTACCCAGACAGGTTTTCATATCCTCGGAGGACATGAAGCCGTCGAAGCAGAGACACTGGTACGTCCCCGGGGTGTTTGTGCACTGGCCTCCGTCGCACGTGTCCGGGTTCTCCTCACACTCATCGATATCTGAGGACACAAACGAGATACAGAGGCACACAGGCAAATCAGGAATGGGAACAGGTGAATATAGATGACAGGAAACACTTGTAAAAGTGAAAGTAATCTAGGTTTTAATGTTGAAGTGTTACAATAGCAACTCAAGATTATAACTTAAAACTACACTTTAGGGGGAAAAGACTGAACGGTAGATAGAACTCTGGTGCTTGTTTTCTTTTCTCACTCATAAATCCCCGAGGTCACGTCAGGACAGAGCTTTCAAAATTACATAAACTGAGTAACGACGAGGGAGTTCTTCTTCTGCAAAAATCCTCGTTGATCCCTGACTCAATTCAGTATCTGTCTCTGGTAATTAGAGAGACAGAGGAAAAGGTCTATGACCGACACAGGAAACCTGCTGTCACTTGCTGAAACGAACATCTTCTCAGCCAAAATGCTGCTAAACTGAAGGCTGTATAAATCATTAAGCCCCACTACTGTTATCTGATAATACTCTGAAGCTAATAACGAATGAGCAGTCCTAACGTTTGTCTCTGTGTATGTTTGCTTTGAATTAATGCCAGTCAAATTACAGCAGTGTCTCTCTTCTGTATAAATAAGGTTTCCTGATGTGCTCTTTTACTCCTGCTCCTAAATCAGGTCTAGCTAAACACAAGTTTGGAAGTACTGTTACTACAGAAACTAGAATTACCGCCCCAGGGTTGTGTAACTCCACAAACCAACGCAGTCTCAGTCTATACGTAATGTCTTATATCCAGATTCAGTCTCTGTGACCTTTGACCACTGCAATCTAATCAGTTCTTTGAGTCCAAGTAACAACTGGTCAGGATTTGAAGGAATTCCCTAAAGACAGTCTTCAGATGTTGTGCTTAAGAGGCCAAAGGCATTGTTTAGTGAGGCCACTATGACCTTGACCTCTGTCCACCCAAATATAATCAGTTAATCAGTGAGTCTTAGTGAACACTTGTGCCAAATTAGAAAGGATTCTCTCTTTGCTTTCTTAATATAGTACTTTCACATGACATTAGGGGTTTGTTCGGCCCCAGTGTCCTTAACATTTGACCTTTGACTGACAAGTTCTAATCACTTCCTCCAAGAGTCTGAGTAAACATTTGTGCCAAATTTGAAGAGCTTCCCTCAAGGCGCTCTTGAGATATCACACTCACAAGGCAAAAATCTGCTTTGTGAGGTCACAGGAACCTTGAGTTTTGACTTTCGTCCAACAAAATCATAAGTTTGCTCTCGAGTCAAAGTGGATGTTTGTACCAAATTTGAGGAAATTCCCTGGATGGTTCTTGAGATATCGTGTTCACAGGGATGGGACGGACAACCACAAAATGAATTACCTCCGGTGGATGGCTGTTGCATAAAAACTTAAACTGTAACACATCTCTGAGAGGGAGTTTGCTCTAGTTAATAATGATAATGTTATAAAGGCCGGGGCAGACGGGACAAACAGATGTTCTTACCAGTGCAGCTTCTTAAATCAGGCATCAGGGCGTATCCACTGTGGCAGCTGCACTCGTAGCTGCCCTCTGAGTTGGTGCAGAAAGTCTCACAGCCGCCGAACTCAATGGTGCACTCGTCGATGTCTGACAGGTAGAAAGACAAACCACTGTCACATACTGGTGGCATCTATTAAAACTAGCTGTTGTGTATTTGTGTTTGAAGCAGTCGGTACCTACCCACACACTCCACTCTGCTCTCAGTGGATTTGTATCCCGTGTCGCAGGTACACTGGTATCGGCCGATCATATTCACACACTGACCGTTCCTGCACAGCCGGTCACTCAACTCGCACTCATTGATATCTGTGATAGAGAAAAGGAATTATTAATTTGCTACACAATGAATACAGATACCTTTGCATGAGGGTTGCTCAGGGGATGGTAAATGGAATAAGTCACATGCTCCGTCACTTCACCTGCCTTCAAAGAGCCCTTGAGCAAGGCAGCTACCTGTAGCTAGCACTAACAAGTAGTTTTCATCATTAATGAGCAAATTGATTGTTATAACGAAGTATTAGGGCCGTATTGAAAAAAAAACGATTCTGAGATCTCAAAGATAATGTTTGATATTACAAGAATAAAGTCAGTAATTTAATGAGAAATATACTATGAGGTTATGTCATAATACTATGAGGATAGAGACAAGAATGTGCAACTTTTTTCTCGGAATCTTACTTAGTTCTCTTAATATTATTAGTCTTCTTGCAAATTTATGACTTTTCTATAATATATATTTTCTTGTAATATTAAGACTTCAGTATGTGATATTTCGTTAGAGATTGGAACCCCCCCAAAAAAGAGAAATTCCTTGTTTTATCTGGCGAACAATCCAAACCCCTCTGAACTTAAATGTTTACATTTGAGACTTTTTGGCTAAAACAACCGACTGATTACCAGGATAATTGACTTTTAATTCTATGTCGATGATATAATAGTCTAACCCTCTAATCGTCTCGGCTCGTGTGAATGGATTATTTAACTGAGCACCTGCGAGACCAGTCAGTTACCGTGACGACCATCAATCAGTGTTCAAGTTCAAACTGTGACAGATGTTTCATGATTGGTTCAGAACCTAATGTCGTTAAGTTCCAACGAGGAATCTGAAATCATTAAACTCATTTGTATAAAATCTATTATACAAGTACAGTCTGTGATCATTATTTTTTATCTTATCACTTGAACATGTTGCTTCAGCAGAGATAATGAACACCACCGTCTCAGAGGGGATGAGGCCGGCATTTTTTCAGCAATTGTTTTTATTAGTTTGGGTGGTAATAAAGTGAGTAAATGAGCTTTAGGGGCAGTGATTGTTACATCATGGACTGAAACCTCAGTCCACTGCATGAGGTCATCAGAAAGACACCCAATGGTCAACTCAATGCAATGAGCTTCAGTCTGTAGTTTTCCAACAATAAAAAAGAGGTTGAATTGTCAGGTCCTTCTCTTGTTCTCTTTAATTTTGAAGGTCTTGAGCTTTTATGTAAAGTGCCTTGGGATCCTTAAAACATATTGAAATGTAAACGTAAACAAGAAAAGGTCACCTCAGAGGTAAAAGCTATTTCATACAAATGATCACTAAACACAAATTATTCAGGATAGTATTTTAAGTACTGTTTTTAGAGCAGTGAAGAAGAAGAAGTGATTTCCTGTGGTGTTAGCCAGAGCTAGCTAAAATATCAGCGTCAATATCAGAGTCAATCTAGGAATCGCTTTTAAATTCTAAACATAGACGTCTTTTACATTCAGAAACACTCACTGGTCCAGAGTTCAAATCAGCCCATTTATTAAAGAGTATCCTGTGTATCCCACCCATACACAGAGCGAACTCAAACACTGCCACCCACCCACTCAGCCTCAGTGAGCCCACACACAGCGGCAGGCGGAGCTCACTTGTCATTCAAACTGTCAGCTCTGTGACAACATCATCTATGTTTCTCACCCTTTCATCTCCCAGGAAACCCCACTCATGCACATAGATCACCAGAAGAAGAAAGGGTTCGGAGAGGAAGCGTTGGCTCATGACTCACCGAGACAGGCCGAGCCGTCCGGGGCGATCTCGTGTCCGTCGGGGCAAACGCACTGGAAGCTGCCCTCGTTGTTTACACACTCGCCCCCGCGGCACAGCAGAGGGTTCCTCTCACACTCATCGATGTCTGATGGGGGAAAAAATCCACACAACCATGTACAACACACACACACACACACACACACACACACACACACACACACACACACACACACACACACACACACACACACAGAGGCAGAGGTATGCAGTGTTAGGGTTCAGTCACACTGGGACCGGCCTCTTCAAATATTTGTTTCACCTGTCGTCTATCAGATTGATGAATTCTTTGGCCCATTTACAGGTGAAACTCTAAGTTTAACTTTGACCTGAACATTAGTGAGGATCAAGTGTAAGGGAGACTCTGGGTCTGGGACGTCCTGGTTCATTAGGAGCAGCAGAAACGTTAAGAATTCAGATTGACAGACACAAAAATAGTTTGTTGAAATATTATTTTGGTTAGCCTGCTATTACAGTCAGCACCGACAGCTCATGATTGATACCCTGTCCACATTATTTCCAGTCACAGATCCTTTTTAAAATGTTTTGCTACAGCGTGCAAGTAAACTATGTGGCGCCAACTTCTGTCTAATGGCGGCTTTGGGCCAACACAAGTACTGAGACTCCTCCATTTTGTGTGTATACCGATCCTCCCAAGGACTGAATCGAGCGGCGTCGAAGGACTCGACCACAACAGAAATAGAACATGAAGTATTTTCACAGATGGCAGAACATTATTACTTGTAGCTTCATATTAAAAAAAGAAACATTCTGCCGGGGAGCTGATTGTGTGTCGCTCACATGCTGCTCAAGTATCTAATAAAGGACAATTATCCTGCAGACTTTATGAAGCAGTTATGCGATTGTGGCGACACTTGGCGCGCAAACACTCGTGCTCTCAACAGCACGCAAGGGTTTAAAACAAAGTCACTTTAACCCTCCTCTCTCACACACACATACATATATATACAACAGTACACAGCCTGGAACTTTCACATTACATCAGCCGTCTAAACAGCGAGTTCCAGGTCTGGCATGTGAGCCCCGGCACCTCATCTGGAGCTTATGGAGGAGATGGCTGGATGGTGACTGGGACGAGGGCTGTGTGGCGGGCCCTCCCCGTGCAAAGCTCTGCGCTCTCGGATCCTTTAACCAGGTGTGAGCGAGAGATCAAATTTTTCCCAATCACATCCTCACAAAAAGTGCATTTTCTGCATCTCACCCAACCAAATCCTGTCGAGCCGAAGAGGTTGTGTGTATTGTAACAAGGGTTGCAAAGGGGCGGAAAGTTTCCAGTAAATTTCCACGGGAAGTTCAGCTCGGGATTTTTGGGAATTTTGAAAAAAAACAAAACTACGCAAATTAAACGCTGAGCATAAAAACATCATTCAAAACTCTATTTTAAAGATGTATGGAATGCAGCACAACTATAGAGGCCTGCTGTAGTGTGCAGGACTAGTCAGGTAAGTTTCGATGATATTACTTGGGAAAATATATTCGCATGCTGATTGAGGATTGTTCATCTGTTCATCTAGCCTATTTCCATTCATTTATCCATCAATTGTAAAATATGTTTACAGACGATTCCAATTGTTTGGCTAAATATTTATATCTGTGGCATTGCATTAGTGTTTTTTTACAAACTTTTTTCTCATCTTATTCTACAGAACAATGCCACGTGCACTATCTCATGTGTGGAGACATTTCACCCCATCCAATGTAAAAGGAAAGGCTGTGTACATTTGCAAATACTGTGCAAAGACCTATGCTAAGAATGACACAAAGATGCAGAAGCGTATAGTCAAGTGCCCAAAGTTTCCTCAGGGCTCAAATCAGCCTATGACAAAATAAAATGTTTATATTTATGTCTGTATATGACAGGGTAAATACAGTTAGTATAAATTACCCGCAACATTTCCAGTTAATTCCCGCTAATTCCCGTTAATTCCCATGGAAAGTTTTCAACTTTGAATATTCCTGGAATTTTGCAACGTCTGCAGGTGTGGCCGGTGCTTGAGGTCTCGTCACTTACCCATGCAGTTCTTCATCATCATGAAGCCGCTCTCGTAACCCTCGAAGCACTCGCACTCGAAATCCCCGGCTGTGTTGAGACACCGGCCCTGACCACACAGGTCGGGGGAGATGCGGCACTCGTCGATGTCTGCAGGAGAAGAGGAAAACTTTTCTTTAAAAACTGTGCCGTTTTAATTCGGTTAAAAAACGTTATTTAATCCAGGAGTAGAAAACAGGTGAAGCAGTTAAGCTAAAAAATAAAATATAAATGAAAGGAAAAGAAAGCACCAACTATTTAACAAACGGTAAAAACATCAGAGAAAAGCTATAAAACATCTAAAGGTCGAAATTAAGGTCTTCAGGCGAATTCTGCCAAAGTCTAAATCTAAAGGCCTGATCCCTTTTGATTTGAATCCACATTTTAAAACACTCAGGGCAGAGACTGGGATATCACTCATACGGGGGTTAAAAGGTCTCAGATATCATTTACTCATGAGGAGCCTATAAATTATTTCAGAAATAAAGTAACGACACTGACACATAAACCTTAAACGACTCAGTGCACATTTCAACAGAGCAGTAATACAGCTAACCAGACGACAGGGACCGGCTCCAACACGTCCACAGCAGCCAGATTCCCATTAGGGTGCATGAAGTATGCGAACGCAGGCGATGGCTTTACACCACTTTGCTGTAATTGATGTTGGCTGAGGGATTCAGAGCAGGGGACTGGTGGAAAACGGCTTGACTTGTTGAGATGCAATGCAAATGCCACAGTGTTGTTGTAGCTGATGAAAACATTACAACCAGAAAGTAGAAACTGGGGAAGTTTGTCGGCTCCAACAGGAGCAATAAAATCAAGATCTTTACTCACTTGTAAAGTTTATCAGCTGTTGTTTGTTGTTTAGTCAATAAAATGTTAGATAATGGTGAATTAAAACCATCATTGGCGCTAATTTGCCCAAAACCCAAAGATAAACAATTATCAAGCTTTAATTTTATTGACTAATTCCCCCAGAGGGTCGTAAATCACACCGCTGAGATCAGATCAAGTGGCTGGTTCAACACGGAGCCATATGGAACATCGGTTTCTATTCCCGTCGAAAGTGCTGACTTAGTGTTGAGTTTCTAGTTTGGTGGTCTATCTTCATAATTTTTGTTGTATTGAGAAATTGAAAAAAATACGTGTTCAAGTTGCAAAGCTTTAAAAAAATATAAACGTCTATGAAGACACTTACTTTTGACTTCTAAAAGGTATAAATTGCTTAATATTATATCAGTTTTACAATAACATCTTTTACATTTACAGCCTGCAGTTACATTTTCATCTTGAGCAGGTTTGTGGTTTTTTAATTTAAAAATGTAGTTTACCATAATGGATTTTATGTTTTTTTGTGTATTTAAGGGTTGAATATGTTGATATACTTCGTCAAAGTGAAAAAATTGTTTACGTGGTATATAAAAGCAAATCAAAAGGTAACAGAAAGCCCTGGACTTTTAATCGTTAAACTGTTGATTCCTTCAGAAAAACTCACCAGTACAATTCCGCTCATCCGAGTCCAGGGCGTAGCCGTTGTCACAGCGACAGCGGAAGCTGCCGATGGTGTTTCTGCACCTCCCGTTCGAGCACAGGCTGTTTATCATCCTGCATTCATTAATATCTGAGGTAAAGAGCAGAGGGACAGGTGAGAGACAGTAGCTGAAACAACACAGAGTCCTCACAGTCTCTGGGCGGGACGCTACCTTTTAGGAAGGGCCGGCCGTTGATGAAGTCCCCCCTGTGTGAGAAGCCTGGGCCCCGGGGACAGAGCCGGGTGTAGTCTGTCCCGCCCTTTTCTGGACATTCGTCGCACTCGGGGCCCCAGGCCACGCCCACAGAGCAGCAGCAGGCGTCGACGCGGTGCTTCCCTGGGATGGGAGCTCCGCAGCGCTCGTCCTCATGGGTGAGGTAACACTGCTCCGTGCGCAGGTCTGGGAGACACAGAGACAGTCAGAAAGAATCGCACATAACAACACACACTGACTCACATCTACATTTATATATATATATATATATGTATACCCACCAATACATGTCCTGCCGCTGACATCAACAGTCATTCCTGGAGGGCACTGGCAGAAGAAGGAGCCTTGTGTGTTGATGCACTTGCCGTTGATACACACACCAGGAAACACTTGACATTCATCCACGTCTGACAGCAGAGGACACACACAGAGCAACGTCAACAGCAGCTCAGACTGAGTCTCACACTCCTCCAACACAAAGAGAGTGTGAGTGTCCAGAACTCTGTGGCACCGAGGCAGAACTCACCTTCACACACGTTTCCTCTGGCTCGAGAGAAACCTTTACCACAGATTGGATCTGAAAAGGGGGGGGGGGGGGGCACAGGATAGATTAGAATGTGGTAAATACTCAAATGTGTATAATGGTGCAAATAAATTAACTCACCTTTTTCACATTTGGCACACGGGCTGTTCCAGGCCTCTCCCAGTGTGGCGCAGCAGTGGGACTTCAGTGTCGCTCCGTTGATGTTGACCTCACAGCGGTTGTTGACTATTTTCAGCCAGCAGGTGCTTTTTGTTGTCTCTGTTTAAAAAGATAAACAAAACATCTTATTTAGCAGATATTCAATATAAATTATTCCAATAATTGAGAAAAAAAATACTGCTACTACTTCTAATAATAATAATATTAATAATAATAATAATAATAATAAAAAGAGTGCTGATCTGCTTATCAGAGATGATCTTGTCTGAGAAATAAAACAGTTTTCTCTACATTTCACAACTTAACTCTCGCAGCGTTTTCAAAATTTTTGTCATATTTTTCTGAAATTTAAAGCACATTCTACCCAATTCTTTCACATTGTTTAACTTAATGAATCCCTGAGTTGCTCTAAAGTTGTTTTTTTAACTTACTTCTACATTGAATAAAAAACTGTTTTTCTAATAACATCAAAACCAAAACACTAGAATGTTCACTCACCTATACACTCCAGCGCCGAGCTGTCCAACGAACTGCCCAACGTACACAAACACACAAAGGACCCTTGGCTGTTCACACAATCTCCATTAATACAGGGGCTGGACTCACACTCATTCACATCTGTGGGAGACAAAAAAACTAACTTAAACTTGTATTCTTTTCTCAAAGGGGCTTTTCTCTCATCAGTCTGACTTCAGCCATGCGGTTCTGAAGTGAGACTGTACTGGGCGGCAGAATGAACGTGTCACTGACCTTCGCAGACATCGCTGGACGGATTGAAGCGGTATCCTGTAGGACACTGGCAGGTGAAACTGCCTGGTGTGTTCCTGCACAGCCCGTTGTCACAGAGCAGCCTGTTCATCAGACACTCGTCGATGTCTGAGGAAACACACACACACACACACACACACACACACACACACACACACACACACACACACACACACACACACACACACATACACACACACACCACTGTCATATGATTTCAAGGCCTTTAACACCAGTACATTAGATGAAACTTCACCTACCGACACAGTTTTTCCCTGTGAGGTCGACTTCAAACCCGTCGTTGCAGGTGCACTTGTACGTCCGCAGCATGTTCTCACACACTCCATTCTGGCACATTTCAGGGTCGAGGGCGCACTCGTTAATATCTGAGAAGGTGGAGAGACAAACTCATTGATTATCAGAGAGAGACAAATTAATTTAACGATTCCCTGTTTTGCTTCTGCATAATCTGTGTTTGAATTCCTACAGAAACAAAAAACCTTGTGGCCGTTACCTCTTCCATCGCCGGTTTCGCCGATGCTGTTGGGGCAGAGCACCTGGAACTCAGCTGCAACACAAACAGCACAAACACCACAGTTGAATTGATGAAGTAAGAAATAACATCGTTTGAGAAAATATCACATTTACCTTGATCCCAGAAATCTCAAAGCAAGACATTTACACCGTGTTATTATCCATTTCCAGACTTTCTCATTTACCCAAGATGTATATAAAACCTTTTCCTTAATGTGGTGCAGCTCTGACGTCTGTTGATACAGGAACTTTAATTGGCAGGACTAATGAGAAGTGACTGCAGCGTCAGTGTGTGTGTGTGTGTGTGTGTGTGTGTGTGTGTGTGTGTGTGTGTGTGTGTGTGAGGAAGCTGTCATGTCTCACGATCATCATACTGAAATCAATATGTCCCAGAAGACTCAGCGTCTGAACTGTACCCTCCTGACTTCCACAGGTGTGTTTTGTTTTTAAATATAATGCAAGCTATGTTTGATTGTGTGTTTAAGTGTGTGTTTGAGTGTGTGTTTGAGTGTGTGTTTGTGTGTGTGTACATGGCTCCACATGTGTAAAGGGTGGAGTGATTACAATATCCGTACCAGAGCTCTGTGGCGGGCAGGGCTGGCAGGGCTCCCCGTAGGCGTACTCCGTGCTGGCACAGCAGCACTCCGACTTGGTCACGGCTCCGAACAACGGCCGCACACACTGTCCTCGCCTGTAGCCGCCATAACACGTACTGCGCATATGTGTGTCTGTTTCAGACAAAACATGGCAAGACAGCGGATGAGAAACGTAGAGGAGGCGAGAGCCAGACAGAGAGAGCGAAACAGAGAGGCAAAACAAATGGTTGTTCTCTCCTCATAATATCCAGGGATTTGAGGCATTCTACTGCACTGATATCATCCTGTTGAAAACCCAGCCAGACTGAATAACAGCATTTCAATACTTCCCACACAATACACAAAGAAACATCTTTCAGGGGGAAATGTGGGAATGTTGAAAATAAAGGCATAAACAGATCTGGATTCTGGGGAAGGGCCTGAAGCAGGAGGAGGCCGGAAAACACATTCATCAGTATTGACCAACATCTGCTCATGAATGATAGTGAGCGTGTGGTTGGAACAGGTAACAGGATTTAATACGACATCATCATTCTACGCTTTGTTCAGGTTTACTTCTTTTTCCATTGTGTTTGTTCGGGTTAAAATGTGCTGGCTTAAAAAAGTGGGACAAACGTTTAGATCTTTATCTTAATGTTTAGATAGTGATTAATTGTCCTATCACTGTTAAAGAAGACTTACTCCAAACCTAAAGCTGTTTACAGACATGAATGTGTAAAGTTTCCAGAAAATGGGGGTCCAGACACTTTCTGGACTTTGCCTTTCACATATGTTAATTCAATCAATCAATCAAATTTTATTTGTATAGCCCATATTCACAAATCACAATTTGTCTCATAGGGCTTAACATGGTGTGACATCCTCTGTCCTTAACCCTCAGCAAGAGTAAGGAAAAACTACTAAAAACCCTTTTAACAGGTAAAAATACGTAGAAACCTCAGAGAGAGCAACATGTGAGGGATCCCTCTCCCAGGACGGACACAAGTGCAATAGATGTCAAGTGTAGGAAAACATCATCGGGATTAAAGTACAGCAGGAGATTGTCCGCGTCAGACGAAATAACAAGAACAGGTAAATGCTCAGAACATTCAGGCGAGGGCTGACGTCTGGATGCAGGAGACAGGATGTAAGATCTAAGTTACGCTCTGGAAAGTTTTTGTTCACAGCCCACTGACGCCAGCGTCGGCCGAACCTTTTCGGCAAAAGGTCTCAACTTTGTCTTTTACGTGTCAAACTGACTCAGACATTTGTGTCCTCAGATTCAGCCCCTCCAGAAGATTTCAGGAAAGTAAAACTGAAAGGGAATTTGTATCTTCTGTGTACAGCAGCTGAACACTTTCAAGGATTCTGCCGCCAGACCGAAACAGAGGGACAAACGACAGACACCAAAATAAATAGTGTCTGCGTTGGCTTCAGCAACTGAGCTACCTCCACCTAAGGAGTGTGTTTCTTCTTGTGCTGAGATTGGTGTGAGATGTCTGTGTGCCAGGGTATCCAAAACAAACACATGAGCCGCTCCTGGAAATAGAACTCCAGCTCCTTTACTCACCGACGCAGACTCGTCCGTCCAGGCCCACGGCCATCCCGGCCATGCACTCGCAGCGGAAAGATCCCTCCGTGTTCACGCAGTGGCCGTTCATGCACATGCCTGGAGTCTCGCACTCATCGATGTCTAGAAACAGATTCAGCAAAAATGATTTCTTGAACAGTAAAAGGGAAGAATCCATTAAAACAAACCACCTGATTCATTAAAAATTGTATGACCTCAACTAAGAAAAACATTCTTCTCCCGCCCCTTAATCCCATCAGCGTATTATAATAATTATCATAATGAGCGTAAACAGCGATATGGCATGCACGCATAACTGTGTGTGTGTGTGTGTGTGTGTGTGTGTGTGTGTGTGTGTTCCACAGAGAGACTGTAGATAGAGACAATGAGGTCCCAGGGCCCCTTCAGACTACACATTTCATTAATGACTGCATACATCAGCAGCCTTCACCCACACCCGACTCTCGTGTTTATTTATTCTGCCGTGACTGAACGAGGTCAGTGTCTCTGAGATCAAACGTCTGTATCTGGAGTCAAGGGGGAGGAGAGTCGCAGTCGGTTATACACTGAGGAGACTTTGTTGGTTAGTTGGAGGTTTATGGTACCGATCCTCAACATATCATCAATGTAAGCTGAGGTCTGATGTTGGGCTTTACTGTTTCATACGTCTGAAAGTGTCAGGCAAGACACAGAAGGGTGGGCGGAGAGGACAACACCCTTTTTCCCCATGTTAAAAGAAAGTGAAAAAGAATTCCCCAGATCCACCTGTTTATCCAAATCTGCTCCAAAATGTATTGGATGCTTCCTCGGGTCAGACCCCACCCTTCCACTAACTTTTAGAGGAATCAGGTCGGTAACTTTTGAGTTAATCTGCTGAAATCCAGACAAACAAACTTGAAAAGCAACGAAACCACAACCTGTGTGTTAGAGGTGAAGATCAACTCGAAAGTTGTGTGTTATTATCAAGCCGAGGCTCTGTTATTGCAACATGGTTTCCAGGAGGACGCTGCTTTCCCTTTTTTTTCCTTCTCGCATTGGACAAGTTTAGGAAAAGCTGCCTGCGAGAATTTAAGAATAGGCGGGCCCCGAATATCCACATGTCCAGCTGGCCTGCCAGGATGCTGAGGAATTTTTCCAAGGCTTTTAGGGGGATTTTTGCCCTGTGTGCAAAGACTCACATAACAGCACCACTAACATGCCAGAGAAGTAGCCACCTTTCAAATTAGCTGCAAATGTGGACGAAAAGAAAACGACCTAAATGAATCATATTTGCACTGGTGATGTAACAATGTAGATCTGCGCTGCTGTGACAAACACACCTACACACATGCGTCCACTGCTGTCCAGGAGGAATCCAGGTTTGCAGATGCACTTGAAGCTGCCGTCCTCGTTGATGCACAGTCCATTGAGACACATGTTCCTGATCAGACACTCGTCCTGGTCTGTGGACGAACAGAAACAAATTGATGGACCCGAGAAACATATGCTGGTTCACATTCGGCCTCATTCTATTGTCAAACTGCAGTCAATGACAGTTGTGTATTTCAACATTTATAGTTATTATGTGAGTTGTCAGAGAATCAATTCCATCAAACAAATGCGAAGCTAAGATCGGAATCAGGAGACTAAAAATACTTCTGTTTGAACAGCCAAGTCTATAAAACTAGATCTGTGTCTTTTTATACACTCTCTGGCAGAAGGTTCATTCATGTGTTATAAATATGAGAGACAAGAAAAAGTATAAGGGTTTTTGCTGAATCATAACTAGTTTGAACAATGACAGTCCTGCACCGGGTTAGGGTACTCAGGTATAAACAGGTATAAAATATATTTAAATAAATTAACGGATATGGGTAAAAATTCAGAAAATGCAGATGTGCAGTGGGTTATAACTTAAGTATGTTTTTGAGGTATGTCAGAAATCCAAGTGATTTTTGAAAACTAAATCAACTCAATTGCAGGCTGGCGAAGGATTTATTTTATTGTGAAAACCACCACGACACCACCTTTGACCCCTTTACTTCCCCTCAGATAAACACTGAATTCGCAAATCCATTAAAATTAGATTTCACAGAAAGACAGAAAAAGCCAGTGGGGAAGACGCTGTGACTCAGTGACTTTGCTGTTTGTGAAACGTGCTAAAATGGAGTCGTTTTTTGATAGTTACAGGATTGCAGGTTTGTAAAAATGGATCCGTGGAGGACGCTGGTGCCGCCCCTTCAGAAATCAAAAGTGTTTATAGCAGTTCCAAAATGACTCAATGGAAGGCAGGATGAAAACTCAGCCATCATTGAGGGGGTAAAGTATGAAAGAGGAGAGAGAGTTTAATCACCACCTCCAACAGATCCAAGGAATATTTAACAAAATAATTACTCATCCTGTGGTTATAGCAGAGAAACACCCTTTGAATATGTCTCTGCAGCATTAATCCAAATGCCAGAAATTAACAAACCTTGACAGTTTTTGCCATCTGCTGTAATTTCAAATCCAGCATTGCAGACACAGTGGAAGCTGCCCTCGGTGTTCACACAGCGGCCATTGTTGCAGATACGCCCGTTGGCCACACACTCATCCAGATCTGACATAGACGAACAGAAAGCACAGTAAACACATGCATCATCTTAGATTGTGTGTGAGCATGTGTGTGTGTGTGTGTGTGTGTGTCTGTGTGTGTGTGACCTCGGCACTCTGTCCTGGTGGAAGTGGTCTGGAATCCAACGGGACACTGACAGATGTAAGACCCGGGCGTGTTCAGACACTCTCCATGTGCACACGGGTTTCTCTGGCACTCATCGTCATCTGGAGCGAAAAAAACAAGATGCTCAAAAACCTTCCGCACTGTCACGAACCATGTTGAGAAAAAACCTGATTCTCGTTCTGTTTAAAAACTTACCGACACACTCTCCCCTTCCGTCCAAACTGAAGCCCATGTTGCACTCACAGCGATACCCGATGCCCGGCATGGGGATGCAGCGGCCGTTCAGGCAGAGGTTGCGGTAGGCCTGGCACATGTTGGTGATGTTCTGGGTCTGGATGATAGCTGGACCTGATGAAAAACATTAAACAATCAAATCACATGATGAAGAATCCAAAGCATCTGCCTTCATTGGATCGTTCAGCATCATGCTGACCATAGGACCACAGTTAGATACATTTACTGCAGCAAATGTACATGTAGTGGTTCAAGCGGAGTAGTACTAAAAATGGAAAAGATCTCAGTATAAAAGTTAAATACCATTAATAAGGCATTTTGATTTGTATTACCAGATCTATCCACACACTCAGTTTGCACTGTACTGAGATTTAGCAGAATCTGCTACTTTAAGATTAAAGGTTAAAGGTTGTTTGATTTTCTTATTTCCAAGAAGCTCTGCTAAATTCTACTTACTTTTTTTAATTTCATCATGGAAAATTTCAGGTATTGTTATTTAAACTCTGGACTTCAGTATTCAAAAGCATACGGATGCTTCCTTTTAGACATTTTTACTGCACATGTTGTTTAATGTCTCCACAGCCACACCCAAATGGAGCAGTACTGGGTCAGAGCGCAAAGTTTTCCATCATTAACATGCAGCTCATTAAACGGAGCATGTGGGTTGTTGTTGCTCAAAACTGAGATTTTGAACATAGCAAAACAAGTTGGGTGGGGGGTGCAGCGTTGCACATCCACTGACTCAGACATTAAATCATCTCCAGCACCAGTTGCATGTTATTGTGGAACAAAACAACTTTGTCTTTTCGAGAGTGTGAACACAAAGTGACACAAACACAGCTTGCAGTAGAAGTATACCTGGAGGAGGCTGGATTGGTAATTGTCCTGGATATTGTCCTGGATATTGTCCTGGATATTGTCCTGGATATTGTCCTGGAAATTGTCCTGGATATTGTCCTGGAATCTGACCCGGTACTTGTCCAGGGACGTGTCCTGGAACCTGGATGGGGATATGACCAGGGATCACTCCGGGTATCTGGCCAGGAACCTGCCCAGGAGTTTGACCAGGATATGGGTAGATGCCGGGTTGGTCGGGACTCCCGGGGACACGACCGGGTATCGGCACTCCACCGTTCCCATCAGGTAACTGGAAACACAGCTTCTGGTACTCCACTAAAATGAGAACATTGGAAAAACATCAGAGGGTTGAGCCTGGGTTGAAACATGGAGACACACATAGTTGAGGCCATGTGATGGTGAGAGATTCCACCTGTGGCACGAACGGGACACATCTCAGGGGCGGAGCCGTCCGACCAGCAGCGTCCACTGTCACAGCAGCACTGCATTCTGGTCATGAGCTGGGAGTTTTGATTGGCGCAGCGCCCGTTCAGCACACCCGAGTAGCAGTAGCCACCGCGAGCATCTGTGGGAAACAACACAGCGTGAGGTCACTATAACTCACAGCACCGTATGGAACACTGCATGTGTCGTCTGCTTATTGAGCAAACTGGCTGAAGTACAATCAAAAGGTCCTTGTTGCTTCAGATTTTCCGTCATTAGGAAACTGAAATCCATTTCCATGTCATCGCTTCCTATTTTTTGAGAAACCTTTTCCTATATCCTGCAGTTTCTGGCACAATGCACCAGCGTGTCTGATACTCAGGTTCTACCATAAACATAGATATGTCATGTTTTGTTGCACACCCAGCATTCACAAGGACAAGCCGACATGCTACACTCCTGCCTGCTCGGTGGAGTTTGACAACATGTCAGGAAAAGCTGGAGGTGGTTGGAGGAGGAACAGTTGGCCCCTCAAGGGTTGGAAGTTGATGCTAAGCCCGAGTGTTGCTGCATGGGAAAGAAACTAAAATGTTTGGCGAAACAGTTTTCTGGAACGAGACACTCAGACATTCCTTCCTCGCAAACATCCTCTCCTGAGGGGGCAATGATGTGAGCTTGTGTTTGCATGCATATGTGTGTGAATGTGTGTCTTTGCATGTGCGTGTACATCTAATGAAATATGCTGACCAAAATGTCTCCCTGGTCTGTTTGGGGTCAGACTGAACTGGACTTGCAAGCTTTGAGGGTTAGTGTGTGTTTGTATGTGTGTGTGTGTGTGTGTGTGTGTGTGTGTGTGTGTGTGTGTGTGTGTGTGTGTGTGTGTGTGTGTGTGTGTATGGGGCAAAAAGCAAGTCCTCATTGTGTAAATTATTACACTTTGAGGTGGGGACTTTGAGGTGTCTTAATGGTAGTTTAAGCTAAAGGTTTTGTGTGTGTGTGTGTGTGTGTGTGTGTGTGTGTGTGTGTGTGTGTGTGTGTGTGTGTGTGTGTGTGTGTGTAGGTGTGTACATAAGCTCTTATGAACCTTCTAGGATGTGTTCAATGACACACATGCACAAACTGTTCCCACAAACTGAAAATAGGAATCAGCCATGATCTTAAAATCAAAGTCACCTGAGCTCAGGAGGATTTTTCCTCTCTCGACACTCGTCATGTGCCCTCCTCAGTTTGAGGAGAATAAATCTCATTGTTGTGGAACTAGGAACAAGCAAGTGACTACTGACCTAAATTCTACCAGTTGGAATGTTGGACAGATTTGAGTTCTCTCTGCTTTAAGAGCGAGCCATGAAGAGAGAAGAACCAAAATGTGGTGGAAAGAGGAAAGAAAATGAGGCAGCACTTTCTATCATCTATTCTTTCATATTTTACCTGTCCCAAGAACAATGAACCAAAGCAAAAAGGAATTCAGTTGTTATTCCTTTTGGAGAGAAGTGACACAGAGGAGGAGGAGGAGGAGGAAGAGGAGGAGGAGGAGGAGGAGGAGGAGGAGGAGGAGGAGGAGGAGGTGGAGGAGGTGGAGGAGGACTCACCTATACACCTGGATCCGTCAAAGGAGGAGTGATACCCTTGGGGACACTTGCAGAAGAAGCTACCAGCCGTATTAGAGCATTCACCTATACCGCATAGACCTGGAATGTTCGAACACTCATCCAGATCTGAGGAGAGGAGAGGAGAGGAGAGGAGATGAGAGGAGAGGAGAGGAGAGGAGAGGAGAGGAGAGGAGAGGAGAGGAGAGGAGAGGAGAGGAGAGGAGAGGAGAGGAGAGGAGAGGAGAGGAGAGGAGAGGAGAGGAGAGGAGAGGAGAGGAGAGGAGAGGAGAGGAGAGGAGAGGAGAGGAGAGGAGAGGAGAGGAAGCACACGTTGGCCGTGACAATGGAAATAAAGCATTGTCACAGGGTATTAAAGCCAGGGGCCTGTGTGGCTGCTCTTCTCTTAGCACCGTTAACCACCTTGTGAACGTCCCCATGCAAAACAAATTTTAAAAAGTCTTTTGAGTCTTTTTACACAGAATAGAAGTTTTCCTGCAATTACGTCTGGGCATAAAATAGCACATATTTCACTGTGCATGCGAGAGCCACTAAAACCCTGCTCAGTGTTCTCACCACAGTTAAACTTGGTCTGGAAGTTGTCATAATCATGTCCTAATGAGACAATATTTTTTTTTTTGCAGGCTAAGTTCGAGTTTTTATTTCTGGAAAAACAAAAGTGCTGCAGAGAGAAGGATTTTATTAAAGCGTTTTCAGTCAGAAACATTCAAAAAACATTCAGTGGCCATAGTTATAAAGTCTGATATCTCTTCAAAGCTGCATGTTATCCTCCTGATTTATATTGTGCATGGATTTACCTTCGTGAGAAGCTGCTTTTACCTTATTTTAAATGCCTAACTCATGTAACAGTGGTGCAACTGGAGAACAGTTAAAAACACAACCAGCGAGGTCAAACCAGGCAATGTTATGGTTGTAGCAGCACAACAAGCAGCTGTGCAATTAATTACTCAAAGATGTGTTGTTTCTTCCTTAAAAGTTACTCAGTCTCGTGTTGACACATACACAGAGAAAAGAAACAAGTGAAAACAGCGTTTCTTCCAAACCTCACAATTAAGTGTTATAGAGAGAATTACAGGGAGAAAGCTGAGTGTTACTTCTGTTTTAATTTAACTTATTTCCAGGGAAGGGCAAAGTGACTTATGTGTGGTCTTTCCCTGCTAAGTAATAATCAAAATACCACGACTGAGGTGAAGTGAACCACAGCCAGACAGATGTGGCTTTCAACTCGACTTTCACATTGTCAATTAGGACATTTGAAAATACAGTTATGAGGTCTGCTCTGTCATTCAGGCCGACACTGAGCGTTGAGACTCTTCACAGTTACACAGCGAGCCGGATCCTCACCTTCACATTTCTGTGAGACCTCGTGGAACTTGTGCCCGGCGGGACATTTACATTCAAAGGATCCCACTGTGTTGATACAGTTTCCTCCCGCACAGATGCCAGGGATGGCCTGGCACTCGTCCACATCTGTACACACAGAGCACACAATCAATGGACAGACCCTGACACACACACACACACACATTAACACACTGATTCCTTTCATTTAGAGAAGAAGAGAAATGACACTGAGATGATAAAATACACTCAGACACACACATGAATATAAACAGACGAATCGTGCACATGTATTGGTTTATATTAACTCTGTTTGGGGGTCGGGGTGTCTCAGGAGGTGGAGCATGTACCCCCACTAACTAAAGGGTCAGTGGTTCATTCCCAGTCCCGCCCCCCTCCCATTCCACCTGCCGAAGTGTCCTTGGGCAAGATGCTGAACCCCACATTGCCCCTGATGGCTGTTCCAGTAGTGTGTGAGTGATAGAGAATGTGCTGCACATCGAAGCACTGTATGAATGGGTGTGTGACACAAAACTGATCTGTAAAGTCCTTTGAGTGGACATCAAGACGAGAGAAGCTCTAGATAAATACAGACCATTCGTTCTAACAGTTTTCTTGTGACTTTCCTGCGATCAACAGAACGATGAGGGAAAAGAGAAAGAGAGAGAATAATGTCTTTTGCAGGAGGAACAGAAACTAAAGGCGATGTCGACCAAGAAGAGAAGAGAGAGAGAGGAAAATACTGAAAGGTCTTTAGTCAAAGACCAGTTTGTAGTTGTTCAGCATGTATATGAATATTTACACCATGACTCCAGTAAAGCACTGGATCAACTCTGTAATCCATCTCTCCAGCAGCTTTTAGAGAAAAACCTCGCCTGTGACTTTGTGAGTTACATTAATGATTACGTTAAATGCACTTAATGAATTTGACAGATCAAAACTTAGGTCTCAGGCTGAAAACTGGCTGTTCCTTGGGGTCCTGGCTCAGGTCTGCGTCCCCTGCAGAGGTTCTGATGTTGTTGGGTCTGGAGCCGGCAGGCAGAGGGCCGCCCTTACCAGAAATGAGCTCTCCCACGTGGCACCGCCACTGACCCGTGTTACTGACTCTGACAGTCGCGCCGCAGTGGGGGTCCGTGGGCATTCCATACACATGTGGGAGGCACTGCCACCCACCCCAATTTAACCCAATTAGAACTAATCCTCTGGAGAGTGGATGGTGGGTAGAGATGAGGGGATGACAGAGCGGTGAACGCAGACAATGAGGGAGAAGGAGTTAAAACGGGCAGAGAGAATAGAAACTGCACTTTACTTAACAAGGGGAGGTGAGAATGACAGAGAGACAAAGAAAAGAGATGAAAACACAAAAAGAGCCAGACGCTGAGGGACAGACTTTACCTTGGCACGCCCCGGTGCGGTGGTTGGGTATGAACCCTCTCCTGCAGGGTTGAGGCTGGGCTGGACACATCTCACAGGGGTGACCCCACGCCCGCCCCACTGTGGCACAGCACAACGTCTTTGTGCACACGATGCCTGTGATCTGGCCTTGACACATCTGGTTATTCACAGAGGCAAAACACGGCCCGGTGCGATAGTCTGCGGAGAGAGAGCAGGGATTGTTTTGTGTGCAAACAGTATATTATTTCTTTATTGCCAGTACAAACGAAATGCAAATAAGTGAAGTTTGGTAGCCCCTTGATCACACGCAGAGAACAGAAACAGCAAACTCCTTCTTTTTCTTGAAGTTAAATATTTAGAAAGTTTAAGCCAACGCTCAAAAACCTAGAAACCAAACTGAAAAACTTTCCCTGACACACAAACAGAGACGTACGTTGATAATTAGGATCGTCAGCGTGACATTGGACAACACGCGTATGTTGTGTGTGATTAAAGTTCTGTAGAGACGACTGTAACACACTCCATAAAGAATGCATTGTCTGGTCCTGGCATTTTAATCTGTCTGGCTCTCAGGTGCATTGTAAGTGAATGTCTGTGTGCATGTGTGTGTGTGTGTGTGGGTTGTGTGTGTGACAGAGAAAAGCAGAGATAGGGAAGAGGTCTGGAAAACCTTTTAAAGTTGTGTGGGCGGCTGCAGGGAGTAATAGACACGAGCAAAAGTAAGCAAGGACAAGCAGACGATGAAAAACCAGTCTGGAGCACGTATATGAGCATCGGTTCTTCTGTTACCAGTGTTGTGTTTTGAGGTTAAATGACACATTTGCTAAATTAATTTTCGAGTAATGCACAAAAGTTGAGAATATCTCCAGAGCGACACTAGGTGTTTCCCACAGTCAGCAGTGTAGAATCAAAACTAAATACCTTAGTATAAATATGAGCTCAAGAGTGTGAAGAAACTCCCTCCATCAAGTTTCTAAATCTCTCCTCCCTTTTCAAACTGGTGTAACCCTTTTTCCCTTGATGCATCTATTATCTCACTTCATCCTCTCTTCAAACACCCAACCCTGCGGATTCAACCGAATCACTGCATCTTATCAGGTGGAGGTACTTGAAGATGGCGAAACAGAGATAGGGACAGGGGAGAGAAAGGCGAGAGGGGAAAACTCATCCCTCCCTGAAAGAATCTGGCTGAAGTCCAGTGGACAAAAATCATTTCCACATTTCACGGCAGATAACAGACAGCAAGAGGAAAAGAGGGCGACTAGTTCCAACAGCACAGTCGTTTAAAACAAATGAGACATTGTGCGTTTCCCGTGTGGACCGGGGCCGAGCCCAAACCCGTCACGTGCACCAGAGCCTCCACCGGCGCTCTGTCTCCAGCGCCGTGTGAAACAGAACTGGGTCATCTCTCTCACTCCCTCCTGCGCAGACTCCACTGGAGGCCGAATACTTCCACAGCTTCAACACCACGAGTTTTAAGAGGGAATTGTTGCCTGTACTTCTCAATCCACTGCAGTAATGTGAGAACCACCGAGATAAAACTGCAGGATAAACACACGCAAAATTGAAATCACATGACGCATTTAACACAAAGCAGTAAAACAACTTTAACGGAGCAGCAGCTGGAGCGGCTGCAGCATTTTAAGAAATATTTTGGGAAATACAATAAATTAAGACTATCTCCGGTAGCCAGAGCGATAAGCACACAGTAGCAGAGCAGAACCTGGCTCAGTCTAAAAGTCAGTCTGTCCTAAACAGCCCTGAACAAAAGGTCCTTTTCCCCACAAATTATACAAACAAGATATAACCAACCTTTACAGAGCCAGGCAGAATGTTACCTCCTGCTTCTTATCTAACTCCATATGCAAGAAAGTTAAAGATGACTTTTCTCAAACCAAATATACTTTTGAAAGTATAATTTTTTACACTCCCAAAAAATAACCACTTTCCTTGTGATACTAAAGAACAGCAACTTTATTCTGGAAATTTTGAAATATTTATATTTTCTGCAGGACTTCTACTTTTACATCAGTAGGGCACCAGAAAAAATTTCTGCCACTCCTTTCAACAATGCTCAACTTTACCCGAACCAGTTGCCATTATTCTGTATCTATTTTTAAAGCTGCACTTTTCTGTCTTACCTATAGCTAAAAGAGATAAAAATAAAAATAAAGAAATACAGCTAATAAAGGAAAAATCAATTGCAGGCGTCGCTATGGAAACTTTTAACACAGCGCCCATATAATCTACAGACTGTGTAAAGACCTCAAGTTTCTCTTTTCACCAGATTAAGCTTGATGCATTATTGCTGTCAGGCTGCCACAGGTAATCCACCTGACATAATACCTGCTCATTACAGCTCTTAGTGGAGGAGAGCAAGCACGGGAAAAAAAACACACAAAGATCTGAGCACGAAATAACGCAAATACAAGCGCAGCACTTAAACAGTCAGCTGAGGTAAACAGGGAGAGGCGGACAGCTGTGGGGGGAAAGTGGTGTCATTTCAT
This sequence comes from Limanda limanda, assembly GCF_963576545.1. Taxonomy (NCBI): domain Eukaryota; kingdom Metazoa; phylum Chordata; class Actinopteri; order Pleuronectiformes; family Pleuronectidae; genus Limanda; species Limanda limanda. The sequence continues at coordinate 8,683,597 of NC_083638.1, read as the reverse complement.
CCGTCATCGCCCCGGCTCTCTGTGAACTGCGTACAGCTGTGGGGATCCACCCATGTCCTGTACATCTGGGAGCAATCGCACACGTTCTCACACACGCACGCAAACGCACACTCACGCACGCACGCACACACACACACACCATCTCCACCAACGTCCCAACCCTCATCAACAGTCTAGCCAGAGATGATCACAAAACAGACAAAAACTTCTAACCTAAAAACGTTACCCCTCGTTTTTGGGTTACTGCTCCACTTTTGCAAACCCACTCATCGTATTATCGTAGATGCAGCGGTAAGAGAAAATGCATCTTAGCATGGGAACGCGTTGTTGGTTTTTACTCTCATATGCAAGTGATTAGAAATGTTGGCTTCCTCGGCGCCCGGTGAGTTTTTGTGCACAACAACAGCCTCGGTGTGAACGGGGGGGAAGCCCATCGGGAAGTGGGTCAGAAGAGTTTCCTGGATTACCTCCAAAAATGTTTGTACACACACAAACACACAGAGAAAAATCCGTCCACCTTTTTCCATCTCCGCCCTTGGTCGGGCTCCGTCTTGCATACGGCGCTCACAGCATCCTTCCATACCTTCACAAATGGATTATCTGCACTCATGCATCCGTGCATGTTTGTGTGTCAAGGGCTCTTATATCTGGGTGGAGCTTTCCCTGCTGGCCTGTCAACAGAATTTTCCATTCTCCCAAGACTAAAAAGTTAAGTGCACAATCGAACACAAACACACGGGCTTGGTTATCGTTCTACCGAGGTTTGCAGTGGGCTAGAACAGAGCCTGATAGGGGAAAGTCAGTGAGGCATTAAAAAAACTAAAGAAAAAAAAAAAAATTTTAAGTCCCCAGATGCAACTGCAGAACCTTGGGGTGCTTTTTCTTTTTAAACCTGGCCAAACATTACTGTCGCTACAATATGAAAGCCTTGAGTGTTGCACCTGTAAGCCAGGCGCCATGTTTTCTTAGTTCGGAAATTAATATTCCTTTTACAGCAATTGACATCTTTTGCACTTCTGTCCGTCCTGGGAGAGGGATCCCTCACATGTGTCTCTCTCTGAGGTTTCTACATATTTTTACCCTGTTAAAAGGGTTTTAAGTAGTTTTTCCTGACTCTTGCTGAGGGTTAAGGACAGAGGATGTCACACCATGTTAAAGCCCTATGAGACGAATTGTGATTTGTGAATATGGGCTATACAGATCAAATTTGATTGATTGATTGATTAAGGGACAGGGAGCCCCTCAGCTGACCGACCAACCTCCCTGTTGTGCAACTGGCCGCTGACTTCTTGACTGTGGAGCTCACGTTTCTCCATGTTTCAGTCCCTCACCACCGTCCGAGTGAACCCAGTGGCGTCACACTGGAAGCTCGTCTTTACGGCTAAACGACTCTGCAGCAGGAGCGTTCGGCATCTCACCGATCCCACATTCCAGCTCAAATCACATTTGTAACCAACAAAGAACACGTTGATATCTGGGCTGCATTTTCACGGCAGTCAGCTGCGCCTGCTGGTGGGACCACCGGTCAGCAGATCATCAGTCACTTTGGCAGCCAACAGGTCAAAGTCACACAACTCTGCAGAAGTGATGTGTTCGTGTTGAGCTGTGATTGTGCCAAGATATTTCCCCCGTCAAAGAAAAGCTCCCGGTCCCAAGTGCAGCTACTTCTCCCCGGATCACATCACGTGTGTGAGGAGAGAAAAAAACTTGTGGTCTTGCTAATGTGATAAGATCAAGTCATGATGGGGCACAGTTCTGTAAACTGTGTTAAAAGCAGTGTGTGGTTGTGCGTGTGTGCACATGAATGTTTGTGCACATGTAGTGGATGCATGTGGTTGTGTTTGTATGGGAGCACAATGGCTTTCCCCTGGGAGGTGATGGATCCCAGCCGAGGAAATGCCACTGAGTAAGTAACTGAACCCAAAATGCCACTGTATCCATTGATCTACTTTCTGTGCCTCTATAGGCCTCTAACTGATAGATTTATAGGGCATCAAAAAACTGATTATTCTCATTATTGATCAGTCTGTTGAGGATTGTTAAGTCAAGGAAATGCAATAATAACAAATCAACAAAATAAGCCAAAATCATAAATAGTGCCCGTCACAAGTTGTTTTATCCAAACAATTAGATAAAACCCAAAGATTTATAAATAAATGATAAAGACAGACAAAGCATAATATCCTCACATTTCAGCACCTAGAACCAGAAAATATGAACTTATTTATTATTTGGCCAAAAGATGCCAATATGAGCTTTTCACAGACATATTGATATCTGCATTTTATATTTTCGATAGTTTTACCTGCATAAACACACCACAGCAAATTCCTTGTATGTGTAAACCTGCTTGGCAATAAAACCTGATTCTGACCCAAACACAAATGGATACCTCACCTATATTCAGCACATTATATAGTACTATATAGTAGGTGTCGAAACAGCTCATCCACAGAAAGACACTTGAGTGAGTGGCCAGTTTGCATTGCCTGTCACTTTACACAGCGAATCAGCGTTTTAAAACCATGTCAGTTGTTTGTCAGGGATCATCACAGAAGACGATTGTTTGTGAGGTTCCTTGTGTTCCCTGGAAAGTAGGAACATCTAGAGGATGGAGGATAGTGTGTGCTGAGCAAAAAAATGCTTTGAATATGAATTCCTCAACAGTCTCACAAACCCTTTAGCCAAGCTTCCACAGGAAAGACTGGAAACCGAAGTCACAACATGTCCAGGACTGCTTCAGAAGATAAGGCTGCTGTTAACCCACCAGGCAACCACATAGCATCCTATTAGTTGCACTGTTGAAAACACAAGAGTAAAACCAAACAAATCCTCAGCCAGACCTCGGTGTCAAGCCTCGGAATCACGGCCCTGCAAAACGGACGCAACTAATTAGGAGCTCTGCTGTCAATTCCAAATATTAGCTTTAAAGGTCGCCCCCTTTGACCTCTGTGGTCGTCACTGCCACAGCACATACACAAAGCACAGGCCTGTATACATGCACACTTGACTCACAAACACTTGGTTTGCGTGTGCTTGTATATTTTGGAGGCTTTGCTCACATGTGCCAGAGAGCAACCACAGGAGGTTGGGAGGTCTTCGCCTGACAAACAGAGCATATTTAGAAAGACATTACATTCCCCAGAGCGTAGTTTGAGAGCAGATGTGGAAAATAATGGTCACTCCTGAATCTCCGGCTTCACTTGCATGTGTTCCACAACAAACCACATTCCTGGAGCCGGTGGCATGACTAAGCAGGAATTGTCCTCGAGTCACCAAAGAAAACAACCGCCATTCAACTTCGAGTCACGTTTTCACACAAGCGGCACGTGTGGCTTTGAAAACCCACACTTCAGCGGTGGTGAGTCGTGAATGTAGAGCACAGAGAGAGAGAGAGAGAGAGAGAGAGAGAGAGAGAGAGAGAGAGAGAGAGAGAGAGAGAGAGAGAGAGAGAGAGAGAGAGAGAGAGAGAGAGAGAGAGAGAGAGAGAGAGAGAGAGAGTGTGTGATGTAAGATGAGTGAGAGAAAGTGCTGAGTCCGGCAGTGGGGGTGCACTCGTTACCTCTTTCGCACTGAGCCCCGGTGAAGCCATAGGTGCAGACACATCTGTTGGGAGCCACACACCTTCCTCCATTAAGGCAGCCATTCTCACAAACCGCTGGACGTGAAGAGAAAAACAAAGAACGATATGAGCACACTTTTGTGACTTGGTACATTTTTACTGTAAAAACTGGTTCTTAAGTTTATAGTTTTGACCATAATTGATGTTGGTTGTGAAAACATTACTGCCAATACGTTAAATAGAGAGATCCTGGAAGGCAGAGAGGCAAGAAACAAACCAATTCAACAGGAGGAACGATCAAATGCAAACATGATGAGGTGAGTGTACGAGGTGGAATCAAGAAGTTGGTCTGATACTAATAAACATATTAAGCTAGTGTGTTATGTAGGTTTTCTATGGATGTAAAACGTCTGCAAAGTTATTAAGTCCAACATGTGACCCAACTTGTCTGGCACGCCCCTTTACAAAGCCAGGTAAAGGGAGAGCACCTTAATGTGCCGGAAGCGGTTGACCAATCACAACAGAGTGGTCCCGCTGGCCAATCAGAGCAGACTTCGCTTAATTGGGTCTCATCCTCGTAAGTTAGTTAAAGTTAATATTATTATCAAGAAGACTTTTGAGCAAAAACTACAACCCCACGAAAAATCCATGACGGAGGGTCTGTGGGTTTGTGCTACATGCTAACGCTAGCATGGGATCACACATACAAGTGATGATGTTTAATGCTAATGTTTGTGTTAATGTCGTCCATTTTACTTCAGTGTGTGCAAACATTTGCTAATAAGCATTCTTAAAGAGAATATGCTAGGAAGTAGATGTTTCACAGCATATTTACATAATAATAAATAAATAAATCTAAAACGATAAACTTCAAGATGATGCTTACGTTGACCGCAGTGGTTTCCCACGTAGCCTTTCTGACACTGGCAGTTATCCTCAGCACACGTTCCCCCGTTCATACAACGAATATTACAGTTCTGGACTGTGGGCAAAACAACACAAAAACAGACACACACAGCAATAAAGTGTTAATAATTCAGTGTACACAACACACATAACAATCAGATTTGGTTTCCTACATAGACAAATTGTCTTTTTTTAAAGTTAAGATAAGCTAAGATAAAAAATGTCATGTAAATTCATGGATTGCAAACAGATGAGCACATTGTGCTGAAGGGCTACGAGCTTCAAGAGAACAACATGGAGGAGATGTTGACTGTGGATGTCTTCCAAAGCACACGCACACGCACACACACACACACACACACACACACACACACACACACACACACACACACACACACACACACAACCCTCAGGATTGAAAGCTATCTGCCAGATCATCATTGCAACATATATTAATCGTTGCAATCTTGAGGAAGTTTTCAGAAACGATTTCAGAAGATTCTTTGGCATCTCATATTTTTGTACCAGGCTGGTTACCGATTATTACTCTATGAGAAAATTAAAAAAAACATTCAAATGGCTCCGAAAACATCTGAACCAAATACAATACAATACATTTCAATCCTATAGAAGAGATAACGTGACACGGCTGCATATTTCCTTCCCTCTGTCATCTGTCACCGTCTGCCATTACTGTTACTGCAAGATGAAGTGTATGTCTGGAGATTACAGCTCCTTCATTTAAACTGCGGTTGTAAGCCTCCGCCAGCCACTGCAGTTTCCGTGTACATATTTCGACATGCTTGTTTTTCCAGATTCATATACTGTCACTGTGACCTTTTGACCTTTGCCCACTGTGATGTAATCACTTCATCTTTGGGTCTAAGAGAATGGTTTTACCAAATTTGACAACATTCCCTCGAGCTGATCTTAAGACATCATGTTCAAGAAAAACAGACATTCTTTGTGACCCCACCGTGACCTTGACCTTGACCTGATACACAGGAAATGGACGGACATGGTGAAAATATAACTTCTCTGGCCACTGGCTGTCTTTGGTGCGGAGGCATAAAAATGCACAGGCATGGGTGGGGTGAAGAAATCGGAGTTTGCACATAAATCACGCCATAAACTTGTTTATCTATCGGCTATCTTCCCCGGTCTATGTATACACCCACTCTCCCATTAAGCTGAAGAATTGAAGATTCAAAGGAGCTCCCCTGTGGGAATGAGGAGATGCTGAACGACCTGACTTGGATCCACAGGCTGCTGAGATCTGGCCGGTGGGACAGGTGCACATGTTGGGTCTGGAGCAGAAACCATCTCCACATGAACTCCGGCAGATCGCTGCAAAGAGAAACAAGACACTCGATCAAACAACATAAAAACGTCCTCCATCAGATGCAAGATAGAATAATACTCTGCTTCTCGCCTCACGGCCCCAGGATCTGTCTTACATGTACGTGAGAAGAAAAACTCATGTTATGTATCTGCTGCTTTGGAGCCTGTCCCCTGCAGTGTTTGAATTTCATGTTAGAATCACATCTTGTGGAATTTAGGTCATGATATGGACCTCATACTGACTTCTCATCTCAATTTCAAGACTCAAAAAGGTCGCTGTCCAAACATGGCCAAATCTTCCTTCTAACCGTCGTCATGGTTGAAGTTACACACGCCCACTTGGCAATGAGGGCGAGCTATTTTCTTCTTTGACTTCTCTTGCCATAAATGCACATCAGTTGATGTTTTAGTCGGCGTCTTAGTCGCTCCGTTTTTTCTCTTTCCCACAGAATGTAGTTGGCATGGCCCCCTGTCCCCAGCTCCAATCAGGTAGAGTCCAGCCGCTGACCCCGGCGCTCGAACCCCACTGCTCAACAATGTCATTAGAGCTGCGAGCGGCATCCGGCCAGCCGAGCAGCCAGACTGCAGTCACACAATTCTACAGCCTCTCAGACCTTCCTGTCGGCTGAGGGAAAGAGAAAGAGCGAGGGGGCGATGGGGGGGCGCCGACCGAATACCAGAGTAAATGGACCAAAATTCCCCACTTGTTATTGGCTCATCACCACACATTAGCAGCACTAACCCACTGTATATGTAAAATGACTGGGTGATCAAACACCTTTTGCATTAGATGAGTCTCGTTATCAGGCAACAAAATCATTTTGGCAACCAGAAGACGTTAAATAAATCAAGAAAAGTAATGTTTTAGCCAAGTTGAGCATCTCCGCCAAGGAAGTTATATTTTCATCTATGTATGTTTGTTTGTCTGTCAGATATTTAGCAGAATTCCAAACGAAAACTAAAACTTGATGGATTACCAGGAACCTTGGCAGAAGGATGTGATAAGGATCTGGAAAGAACCATTACAATTTAGTTTGGATCTGGATCAGGGGGCGGATCCAGGACTTTGTTTCCGCTTTCTTTAAAAAGGTGAGATAATCAACATTTTCATTGACCTCTCCTTAAATGAACAAAAATGGCCACAGTAGTTTTTTCTTTCACTCAACTACACATCTACATCTACTAGTTACCTCCACCAAGGAAGTTATATTTTCATCACGTTTGTTTGTTTATCTGTCAGATAATTAGCATAATTCAAAATTAAAAGTACTTTATGGTTAACAGGACCCTTTGCAGAAGGATGTGATAAGAATCTGGAAAGAACCATTACAATTTAGTGTGCATTTTCATGGACTTCTCCTAAAATAAACCAGGAAGTTTGTGAAAATTAGTCAGTTATTCAAATAGCTGCAGTTCTTTTTTTGAGTTATCTACAAATCATTTCAGCTCTAATCTCAGATTTCACATTACTATAACAGTGGCTTTAAAAGGTCTATCCGCCCTGAATTTACAAGCTTTTGCAGACGGACCAGTGGTGGAAAAACTGTGAGATGATACTCACGAACAATACACTGGTTTCCTCCCGTCAAAGTCTTCCAGCCTGGGCAGCAGTAGGCGTTGTTCCTCGAGCCACACACATTGGGTCTGTGGAAGAGAAGCAGCATCAGAAGGTCAAATATTACATTTCAACCCAGATCCGATCCCTCTCAAGTCAAGTCCAGTTTTTAACTTCTCTACGGAATCATCCATCCAGAAGTGGCAGAAAAAAGTGGACACATTGCTCAAAGTAGCTTAGATTCACCCTGTGACCCACTGTGGAGATCCAGACCCCCAGGATGGAGACCACCTATCTATTTTTGGTTATCAATGGATACTGCCTGGTGCTCAAACCTCCGCCAAGGCCCAACAGTCAAGCTGTACCAAATTTCACACACTCAAAGATATCAGTTCCCCCAATGTGACTCATTCTTTTCATCAAGCTCCATGAATTATTCCCTGGGAAGATGCTGAAAAGTGTCTTGTCACCTTTGGTTCTATATATGTCAATCTCTAAACACCTGCTGGGTGAGTCCTGACCCAGACGTCAGAGCACATGATGTATAGTGTAACTCCAGATCGATCCAAGAGGTGAATAATGAAGCCTTCTTGGATACGTGAAACACTTTTATAGCCGTAAGTCAGGGTGACACAGTGTGCAGCCTGTATGCACTTCCTGCCTCTGAACCCAGATGTTCTGATAAATTAACTCGGAGCATGTCAAATAAAAAAGTCCTGCGGAGAATCCACGTCGAGCTGTCGACTGTGTGACCTTCATCAGCTGTTTGCTGTCATCACTGGACACACAGACATTCTTTCTGTTATTTTACTTTATTCCTTGCTTTCCTCCAGTCTGTATCTCTCTCTCTCTCTCTCCCCTCACCCCTGTCTCACTCCTCCACTCCACTCCCCTCTCTCCCTCTCTCTCTCTTCTTCACATATGCACATGCACAGACACAACCTCTCCAGCAGTGACCCACTGTGTACAGCTGCAGATGTGATTTATCCACAACTGGGGTGTGGTGTTTTTTGGCCAGAAAGAGGATTAGGCTGTTAGTCTGTCTCTCTCTCGCTCGCTCTCTCGCTCTCTCTCTCTCTCACTCTCTCTCTGTCTCTCTCTCTCTGTCTCTCTGTCACAGCCAAACACACACACACACACACACACACACACACACACACACACACACACACACACACACAGGCACAGGCACAGGCACAGGCACAGGCACACACGACCAATGGCCTCCTTTGTTTGGATGTAATTTATTATTGCAGTCAGCAGGAATGTGATATTCTTGCCAGTATTTAATTACTAAACTTTGCTCCAAACTTCCCATCACAGACAATGTCATTCATGGTTCCTCAGTCTGCCTTATTAAACACACACACACACACACACACACACACACACACACACACACACACACACACACACACACACACACGCATGCTATGCTATGTGACCTCCAGTGATCACGCAGGAGCAGCAAGTTAAACGTGAGAACAGACACCTGCTCTGAGCCAAAAAATAAAAAAGAATGAATGAATATATAACTAAATAAATATATGACTTATGCACTAAGATGTTCATTTGATAGAGGTTAGGGTGGGAGAGGGGGGGACTACAGTGCAATAGTGGAGGGAAAAGAAAAGAGCTTCAAATTAAAATAGCAGGGAAAGAAAAATATATAACAAAAAGAAGAATCTGTTCCCAAATGGGAGTAACGGGGATCATCCCGGTGACTTTACCCTCTGAGGACGTCCGAGCCGCCCCTCCTCTTGGCCCGGCTCTGGCTCTGCTTGGTGACCAGCTCGCTGTCCCCGGTGTCCCCGGTGTCCCCGGTGTCCCCGGTGTCCACCGTCAGCAGCTCGGCCGCGTCCCGCAGCTCTGCGCACAGAGACAGCAGGAGTACCAGGGCCACGGCCAGCGCGCCTCCACACCTAGTGTCCATAACCAGTCTGAAGTGCAAACTGGGAAAAACTCCACTGCTCGATCCCAGTCAACTCGACTCGCTCCCCAGCCCCGTGGACCTCTGCACTGGAGTCAAAGCTGCAGGAGGGAATAAAAGAATATGAAAACTTATTTAGGAGAAGACGCATGAATAGAAAAGGAAGTTTGCCATTAAAGGAATCACTGAGCTCAGAGCTGCAGAAAAAAATATTTGCAATAACGTGCAAAAGTTGTTGTTCTTTACCTCGTCTCCGGTGCAGGAGATCCGCCTCAGACCCGACAGAGCCTCACGTTCACTGGCAGGTAAAAAGCTGGAGAAACGTTTAGCAAAAAAAAAAGTGCGGAGGAGAAAAGAAAAACTCACTGAAGAATAAAAAAAAACCTTCGACTCAGATCTGAGCTGCTATAAATAAATGCGCATGGTCGCTGAGTGGAGCCTGTGCTGGTTCTTCTGCACAGATCAGGTCAGAGGAGCTGACGCATTCCAGAGGATGAGGACAGCAACACTCTCTCTCTCTCTCTCTCTCTCTCTCTGTAGCTCTGCCTCACACAAGAGCTCTTTCCTCATCCCTGCTCTGCGCTCAACTTTCCCCAAAACTTTTTTTTTTCTTCTCCCCCCCTCTTTCCTCCTCTGTTCTCGCGATACAAAAGCTAGGGGCGCAACAAAAGAGAGAAAGGCAAAGTCAAATTGCACAAGTCAAACTCTGGACATTCAGCTTGGACTTTTAACTCTTAAAATGCATAAAGTAGAACCCAGAAGAGCTTGGAGGAAGAAGACAGGAGTTAACTTAATCTAAAAACCTCTGAGAAATACTGATCATAATTCATATACAGAATCAGAATCAGAATCAGAAGTATTTTATTGCCAAGTACGTTTACACATACAAGGAATTTGCTCTGGTTATTGGTGCAAACAATGAACATAGAAACATAAAAATGCAATAAATACAACATACATAGGAGAGCAATAAAAAATAGGAAACCAGTATATATTTACTCACTGTTTACCTCTTATTTACTCACTTTTTACCAATATTTATACAAAGTAACATTTATTTTGACATAAACATTTCTGAATAAAAATATATAAAAGATATAAAAAGTGAAGTAAAAAGTGAAATGCTAAATGCAAAACAGTGAACAGTGTCAGATTGCAATATGCAATGTAATGCAGTATATATTAATATGATATGATATAATGTGTTAATTTAACACATCCTAGAGGTGTGGGGGTGGAATAAAAGTCCGAGTCAGGTGGGGGTCCCGGCTTTTGAAAATAAATGCACCTGTTCTCTCTTTACTATGAACTGTGGCATATACACAGTCACTTCACTGAAGTCCTCAGAGCTCTATTTTATCCATCTTACTGCGCGTCATCCCCTCTTCACTTTGTGTTGAATTATGTCTTATAAATATTTACACAGTGCAAGCTGCATGATTTCAGGAATTTCGTCCGGTGCAGTGATAGTTTTCACACACACTGATTCATGTCTGCAGCCCCACCCAGCAAACACAGAGTCCGCCCGGCTCCTCTCTCTCCAGTATGCCATCGCTCAGAAACCGAGAGAAACCCCCCGACACTGTATAACTCCACTGTGCTGGTTTCCATGATTTCTCCCTTCTTTTCCCCCCTCTTTGTCATTATGCACATTCTGCTCTCGCACATGTCCAAACACAGCCTCCGCCTGCATTTATTCTTACATTATGTGTTGGCTTCGCACGTTGGATTTCACAGGCTAGTTCTGATCGAGACAGTTTCATGAAATCCGATCACAGCAGCGATCTGCCAGCACCAGATTGAGACAAAACATTGAATTTGTTCATTTTTTTGTTGACCACAGCGTTGCACCCGATGCAACTCTCAGCCTCTTTCCTGCACATGCCTGAGCTGCTCCAACAGGCTTCTTCCCTTTATACAGTATTTCATCTCGTGTCCAGGATAGTATATATATCATTAGCTCCATAACTTTTTTTTACATTTTTTTCCATCTTCAGACACTCAGGTTGAGGCGCACATCTCCACGGGCCTCGCTGACATCGCCAGTTGGATGTCTGCCCACCACCTCAAACCTAGTCTCAACAATACTGCACTGCTTCTTTCCCCCTGGAAAGTCCTGCCCTCTGCAAGGCCTCTCCATCACTGCTGACAAGACCACGTTCCCTCCAGAGCCCGCTGCCAAGAGTCTGCGTCTGCCTCCAGACAACCGACTGTCAAGGCAGCACCCGGAGCGGAATCACACTGCAAATCCCACAGGTTCGCTCTCAGTAAACCTCCATTCGGTTCAACCTTTTTGAATCAGTGTCCTTACAAACCTTTATTTATCATGAATTATTTATATTTTGGTTGGACTCCTGCAGCCCAACCACTCCATTAAAAAATTACTTGATGCTTCCCCGTTTTCAGTTTCATAAGTTTCTCCCTTTTACTCGCCTTATAAATCCCACTTCTTGTCTGTCCGTGACCTTTTGTCTGACAGCTTAAATGCTCGTGCTCTCGTCCAACGGTTAAAACACATCTTCACCGTCACTTCGCCGAGTCCAAGCTCATCTTTCTGTTTGCTGCATCGTGAGGGAAATCTGAAATATTTTCCTTTTATATGTTTCTGACCTCAATTTTGCATTTGTATTTCTTGATGACACAGAACTTTGCTGCTAAGACCCAAAGGGTCATTTATAGAACACACACATTAGTTGAAACTAGGTTTGCAAAATTCCGGGAATATTCAAAGTTGGAAACTTTCCATGGGAATTAACGGGAATTAACAGGAATTAACGGGAATTAACGGGAATAAACGGGAATATACGGGAATTAACGGGAATAAACTGGAAATGTTGTGGGTAATTTATACTAACTGTATTTACCTTGTCATATACAGACATAAATATAAACATTTTGTTGTGTCATAGGCTGATTTGAGCCCTGAGGAAACTTTGGGCACTTGACTATATGCTTCTGCATCTTTGTGTCATTCTTAACATAGGTCTTTGCACAGTATTTGCAAATGTACACAGCCTTTCCTTCTACATTGGATGAGGTGAAATGTCTCCACACATGAGATAGTGTAGCATTGTTCTGTAGAATAAGATGAGAAAAAAGTTTGTAAAAAAACACTAATGCAATGCCAGGGATATAAATAGTTAGCCAAACTATTGCAATCGTCTGTAAAAATATTTTACAATTGATGGATAAATGAATGGAAATAGGCTAGATGAACAGATGAACAATCCTCAATCAGCATGCTTATATATTTTCCCCAGTAATATCATTTAAACTTACCTGACTCGTCCTGCACACTACAGCAGGCCTCAATAGCCCTGCTGTAGAGTGAAGGATGCTGGGAGTTATCTGTGCATGTGATGGAAGAATGCACAGTGGAGGGTTGAAATTCATCATGAAGCGGTTGCTGCATTCCATACATCTTTAAAATAGGGTTTTGAATGATGTTTTTATTGCTCAACGTTTAATTTGCGTATTTTTTTTCTCTCAAAATTCCCACAATTCCCGAGCTAAACTTCCCATGGAAAGTTCCCGGAAAGTTTCCGGAAATTTACCGGAAACTTTCCGCCCCTTTGGAACCCTAGTTGAAACCTTGTGTTATTAAGGTAATAAATACATATTGCTATTGGTTTTAATTGTCTACATCAAGCTTCACTGTTGCTCGGACATCATCTGTGTTATTCATTAATTCAAATTACATAAATCTCAGTTTATTTGCTGATGACACAATCCTTTAGTAATATTGTATAAAGTCAGATAAGATCGGGTTATTAAAACATTATCGTGTTGTGAACTGTAACTGTAATAATTCCCCATCATCATTATTCGTAGCAGCTGGACATTAAGTGTAACTTTCAGTGTTATTTCTCCTCCATCATGTCCATAGTTCACACCGTTTTTCAGATTTAGTATAATAAATAATCACAGATAACATTTGCTTCTTTCCTTAATATTTCTCCATCCATTAGCTATACTGCTCAGTGAGTGATAGGCAGGCTGGAGCCCATCCCATCTGATGTTGGGTGGGAGGAGGACTCTGTCATGTTGCTGATGCATAAAGACAAAAAACATTCGGTCACAGTATAACTTAATCTGCATGTTTTTGTACCGTGGGAGGAAACCTAAACAAACCCAAACCCACACAGAAAGACCCTGCCCAACAAAATCCATTCCCCTTCTTTTGCTCTCTTACATTATTATTATCTTGTCACTGAAATATTAGTTGGATTCATACGCAGTTGCTCCACAATGATGGAAGTAAGATGTTCTGCGAAATAAGAATGTAAATTAGCACTGAAACCGATCTTCCTGCTAGATACGAACACCACTTACTGTAAATGGTGCGTGGGATGTTGGCAGAAGAGACAAAGGTCCAGAAGAGGGTAAGAGGGGGGGTGGGGGGGGGGCAGAGGTAGGCTCTGTAGATTGGAGTGTGCTGTTTTGACAGTGATACAGCTTCTCCATGGTCAACCAGGGCGTGAGGGACTGAGAGGAATTTGAGTAGCTTAGTAATGGAGAGCAGAGCGATTAGAGATGTGTTGTTAGAGGTCAGCGACTGATCGATGGCTTTGACACTAAGAAACTCTCGGGGTTTGGGATACTGAACTTATCATGTTTGACATTTTGGGGAATTATATTCAGTCGCTTACTTGCTGTGTGTTAGATGAACAGCTACCAACAGCCACTGCATCAATACACATGGACCATAGACTGGATAGACAACATGTCTCCACTAGAGTGTAAATACCTGACGAATTGGTCAGTTTAGGTTGGGTTTTGTCACGTTGACTGGGGCATCTATTTGCTTTCTCCTACTGATATATGGGCCAGAGTCGGGCAAAACATGACTTGAGCCTGGTTCGGACACATAAAAACGAATACCTGTCAGCTCTTGGTCAGGCTCGGCTAATTTACCCTGTGGCTTAGTTGGGTATGAACAGAAAATTGTGGCACGAGTCATACTCTTGATTCTGATTCCTCCTATTATCCAGAAAAGAAGCCAAAATACCCTGGATACGAACGATGCCATCTTGCACATTTGAAGCCAGAGTAGTAATTGGGGGGGTGTGCTCGACCAATCATGAGTCAGTCTCAGCTGTCAATCGATTTTGTAGTATCAAATAACTAATTAAAACCAATGTCGCCAGAAAACGTAACATTTGAGCATACATCAGTGTGATTCGAACTACCTAAAATGACAGAAAGGATCTTTGAGAAAAGTTTTATTGATGTGCACTTTCACATTTTAGTCCTTGTCCCATCCATCAACACTGAAGACGCAGGATTTATGACCTATGAGCCGCTTCACTTTTGGTTCAGTCATGTCGTCCATCCAACAGTGTTTGATCCAGAGTTACAGGAAATGTAGAAAAATACAAAATACATCGGGTCAATTCAACAGTTATTGTTATCAAAATCTTATCGTATAAACAAGGAAGGGAAATTAAACAGTATAAAAACAAAGGCATTAGCTCATCTGCAGGTTTCATTGAAAGAACGGTTCCACATTGAGAGCGACGAGAACAATGGACAAGAAGATTGATATCACGCTCACATCTGTTCGTTAAATGTGAAGCCACAGCCAGAAACCATCTGGTGGCTGTAAGTTCATATTTACAGAAGAGACATCAAAGTGCTATCAGCGTTCCCATCTCACTTTAGACAATAAAACAAATGTAACAGCATGCCCCCTAAATGATGAACAATTCCCGTAATTATAGTATTTTTATTAATTTAAGCAACATATTCCTCTACTCCTGACTCCAATACATCTGACAGCTGCAGAAACCACCACTTAAGTAAAGCATACCAATACATGTGTAATCACACTCACACACACACACTCACACACACACACACACACACACACACACACACACACACACACACGCACACCATTATTAGAGCGACGTCAGAGCTGAGCGGGAAAGTTTCTCGAGCAGCTTCCAGTCGTGGTTCTCATCAGCCAGACATGGAGTGGGAGAAAAGCCGATGCCAAGCCGAGCGGGGTTGCCCCTCAGCTCTTCCTCGACACAGAGGTGGTGTCATTTACAGTAAGACACCCCCCCCCCCCCCCCTCACACACCCCACCACACCCACCCACCCACCTCTGAGTCTCACCCCATCCTCTTCTCAGCTAATCTCCCTCCTGCTAGTAACCGAGCGTGGGTTTCATTTTAGGGGAATGTTTACTCCTCCAGCCTGAAATGGCTGAGCTAGAATGCCTGAAATAGCACAACTGAACCAGAGGTTGGATAAACATTGTTCCCAGTGTAGTCTGATTGTTTCTGTGGAGTATGTCAATAAAGTTGTGACATAACAACACAACTCAATCTCTTTAATTGCACTTCTTTCTTGCTTTAATCGTCAGTGAGATGTATTTTTTGTGGGTCTTTCTTCCAGCTCATTTCCATGTGTTTCATATATGTAACCCAGGGCAGCTGATTGAGATTGTCTCTCACTGCCCTGTGAGCAGCAACTGTAGCGAGACTTTCTCACACTGTGTGTTGTCTTTGGCTCCAGCAGCCACGGTTCATTTCCTTTTGTCTTCTGCAGCACAACTGCTGCCAATATTCATGTGAAATATTTCAAGAAAATGAGCTGCAGCAGAAATGAGTCTCCCCCTCCTCCCTCCCCTTGCTCGCTCTTAAAGTGTGTGCATGTGCGTGAGTGTGTGTGTGTGTGTTAGTGTGTGTGTGTTATAAGTTTACATGATTCTGGGGTTTGGCCTCCACTGTTTTTTTTTGTCATGAGGATAATGTAATGATGGAATTACATCAACTGTTTGGGCTTGGCCGTCTATTATCACATATGGTCTCCTTCACTGAAACACACTAAACATATACAACGCACTGCTGCAGCACGAGATCAGACACAACCACAGAAGAACTAGGAGGAATCCCTTTCTTCCTCCAAATGGATCCTTTTCCTCCTGCGTACCTAGGCGCTGCATGAACTCATTTCCCTCAAACTGTTTATGCAGTGGAGCAGAATAGAATCTTAAGGGTCATATTAAGCTGTAGCACTTCCTTTTCATGGTGAGGATGCCTCCTTTTAAGCCAAAAGGAGGAGGAGGAGGAGGAGGAGCAGAGGAATTGACAGTGTGAGTCATCTCCTGAGTGCCTTGAGTTTAACAGCAGGTATATTCGCTGTGCCTCGGGCGTCACTACCGATAAAGAGTGAGTGGACGTTGCATCAGAAGCCACCTCGCCCGGGAATAAAGAAAAGTAGTGAGAAAGCCCATCACATTCCAGATCTTAAATGTTCATCTTGTATATGAAGATGGACGTGTCCTGACTTCCTCACACTATCCTGAAATGAAGCCAAATTATATCAGATAGAGACAGAAAGTTGGTGGGGCTGGCAGAGATTTCTGAAATCAGTAGATAGATGTGGAAATGTAAAGGCAACACTGCCGCTAGATATCAGGGAAGCTAGTTCATTTAACGCCTTAAAAGAAAACGTAAAACATTCCTCTTTACTTCAGCCTTTAGCTAGATCTTGCACTTTAATTTTTTATTGAAATCTATAAAACTGTGGCTGTAGCATCCTGCTTAGCAATGAAGCTCAGAAAATACACAAGCCGCTCCTTATCCTTGGCTAACGGTAGCTAGTGGGAGAGAGAAACTAATCTTTAGCATTTCCAAATGGAGTTAGCCAGCTAGCATAACAACACACACACACGCACACGCACACACACACACGCACACACACACACACACACACATACACACATTTCCAATGTGTCATTTATCTGATGATGTTACTCCGACACCAAACTAATGACGCTATATCAAAATGTTGTCAGAAACAATATCTCAAGCACAAGCACATTATTTTTATTACTATGCACATTAGCTTATTAGCTAAAGAAGCCATGTCTGTACTTCTTGCTCCTGCTGAGCTCTTTAAGTCTCACACAAGTAAATTGTGATAAATTAATAAAAAATAACACACGTAGTTACCTTCCTGAGGTCAAAAGGTAAATCTTGTGGTGTGCTGGTGTTCTTCCCTGATTATTCTCATTCACTATTCCCCTACTTCAGATACCTATATCCCTAGTTATAAAAACAGTTTTAAAGTAAATTAAAATGTGAGTCATAATCAGACTCTTCTCTGTAACATGTAAACAGTAATAATCAGTACAATGTTCTATGAGTAACTAATGTAAACACCATAATCAAAATAACATCTTATTCTGAATAAGTTCAATAGTCAGACTGTTGGTGTCCATGTAAACACAGTCTATCAATTTGATTATACTGTATAATCTCTGGCTGTAGTTTGAATACATTCTAAAGTGTGCTTATTATCTTGGTCCACATCCTGTGTCTGAATATACTGAGTCTTATTCCAGGGTCTGTCCCCTGTGGGGCTCGCTGGATCGTATTTTGGGCCTGAGCCATCCAAGCAGGCTGGTCTAGCCACCCACTCCCCTCCACATGTGATTTATGCAGAGTCATTGTCCCCACACACAAATCGGACCATCTTAGGGATGGAAAACATTCCCTGTTGAGTTCTCTCCCGCCGGGGGTTTGCTGCCACCATCTGTATAAGAGACACTCAGCACAAATGTACAGACCCATAAACACACTGCATGCAAATAGACACATACAGTATATAATACTTAATGTGATTCCTCTGTACGGCATCATGTCTTTCTTCGCTAAAGAGAGAACAGAGGAGGAAGAGGATGACAGAGAAAGGGATCGCTAACAAAGATGGAGTAGATGAATGGGAACATAAACATAACGAATTTGATGCTAATCCACCGAATAGATGATAAGGAACCAATAGGTGGCTCTTTATGAAAAGTCAAGGCCCAGTGGAAGTCAGTAGGATTCATCCTTTGGGAACCATGAATGTCGATTCAAAATTATACAACTGATCGACTAAACAACACTGAGATACTTATCTGAAGAAGAGAAAGTACAGAAAATTCCATTCAAAGAAAACTTAGAAATATTGCTCTGTGGTCGTAGGCCTCCGCCAACTTGTGCAGTCATAGTCCACATCATTTTTTTTTTTTAAGATTTTTTATTTGACAACTGAAATCTAAGCAGGAGTCAACTGGTGAAATTCCCTGAAAGCACGCTTGAGATACCAAGTTTCATAGACCTCAAAGTTTTGTGAGGCCACTGTGACCTTGACCTTTGACGTCTGACCTACAAAATTAATTTTTTAAGACAGAGTAAATATTTGCTCCAAATTTGAAGACGTTCCCTCAAGATGGTCCTGACACGTTGCGTTCACAAGACCCAAAATGGGTATTTCTTTGTTTTTTGGTGTGGTCACAGTGACCAGAATCTTTGACGACCATGTTTGGATCCCTTCATCCTCCAGTTGAGGTGAACATTTGTACCAAATTTGAAGAAATTCCCTTAAGGGGTTCCTGAGATATCACGTTCACAGATGGGACAGACGGACAGTGTGAATAATAAATCTGTCTGTCGCTGGTGCAGAAGCAGAACAAATGTATAGTACAGTATTCTTTATAGTTTTGTGTGAGGTCAGTTTGAGACCAGAGGAATCAGACGTCCACAGTTAAACTCCATAACACCATTCCAAATAGACTTCATGCATAAAAAGTACATTTAACACCGATCACAGATATGAAGTATATGAAACAGCTGGTGTCTCCGAGAGCTCAAAGAGATCAAACACATGATCTTCTGTAGCTTCTGAAAGGCGTCATCAAAGTCGAAATTGTGTTCATGAGCAATTTTAATAAAGTTGGGAAAAGTCGTTGAATTATCAAGGTGATAAAAACAGTATTTCGGGGGTTTTGTGAGCAGCTGAAAGAGGCCCAGGGTTTCCAGGACCACTAGGAGAAAGTCCAGCATGACAGAGATCCACTGAATCATCCCTCCTGGTGTTTGCTCAGATCTAGGTTTTGATCTCGGCCTCATCTTGAAATCCTGGGGAGACGTGTGAGCTGTTGGCCAACGCATGAGGGAACGGCCGAGGAATGGAGAACGAGAGGAGACCAACACTGGAGGAGAAGTCGCCGTTTGATGTTGGCGAGCAGAAACGTTTTGATTCGAGTCTCCCACATCTGTCTGCTGCTGCCTCGTGCTAGAATCCTGGAATCCCCCACCCCCTGATCAACGGCGTGTCTCACACACGCACGCACACTCAGGCAAACACACACAGAGGCGCACACACAGGCACACACACACACACACACACACACGCACAGTCTTGCTTCCAATCCACTGACAGAGAGCATGAAAACAAACATTTTCAAGGAAGTTCTTAAGCCAAGTGGCAGATAAGCATGGCTGCTGCTAACTGAACATGAAAAACACACACGCACACACACACACACACACAAACACGCACACACACACACACACATACACGCACTCACACGCACAGGTTCCTAAAGTCATACACTTGGAGCAGAAGCTAATGGCATGAACTGATACTGACCTAGTTTCCAAAGAGGCGATGATAAAGAGTGAGTGGAAAGATGAAGTTTAGGAAGAGGTAAAGAAACTCCAGGGTATGTTGTGCTCGAGGACACAGTGTATTGTGCGAGCGTGTGTCTCTGTGTGTGTCTTTGTGTGTCTGTGTGCGTGTTTCCACTAAAAAAAAGGCCTGCAAACAGCCAACAGTCCACACACCCATCAGAGCTTCGGAGACAGGCCGTCGTGCTAAGCTGGGGTAAAGGGCTGAGGCCTGAGAGCAGAGGGAGGTAGAAGCTCAAGCAGAGGGGTGAGGCCATCACTGTGGGGGTTACACACACGCACAGACACACACAGACACACACAATATTCTATTTCATCTATTCTGCCCAGGCTTCAGCCGACAGCGTCTCTGCACGGCATTCTCTACCTCAACAGAAAGCCTTGGCTCCCTGCTCGCTGCAGCAGGCCCTCGCTGGTTCCTGACTTGTGGAAACAGGAAACAGAACCAGGCACTAAAAGCACTCGGGTCTTTTTGTTTGTGTGCATTTGTTTGCCAATCGAACTTGACTCACGCGAGCGACTCCTCCCCTGCGCTGTCTCTCTGGAGGAACATACGTGTAGATGTTGGCATGTCGCTAACTGCTGCAACACGGATCAGTCGGTGGCCAGGCCTTGTTTTGTTTCCTCCCAGATTTGAACTCTGTGTGACTCTGATAACATTGAAAAACGAAGGACAATTTCATGCTCTTGCTCTCTGGGAGCTTTTTAAGACTTTAATTGTTCCATTAGGGCCGTCAGGGTCTGGGACTGCTCTGTCATACGTGCAATTTGTCTGTGTAAGTACAGTTCATCTGTGTGTGTTTGTGTGTGTGTGTGAGGGTGTGTGTTAAAAGTGAATGCCCTCGGGCTCATCAGCACTCAAGTTTATTCCGTAAAGGAATTCAAAGATTTCAGGCTTTTTAATTCTCTGGATCTGGACCAAAGCCACAGAACCTGAGGATTAGGCTGAATGTTTATTATTTCCTGTTTCAGGGGTTGTCATGTCACGGCCTGGGTTTGAAGAATGCTCACACACGCACCAACAAATGCTTCCACCCAACACGTGGATGCATAAATTATCTGCTGTAGTTTTAGCGCCAGACTTTTAATTATCTCGAGACTCTGACAGTTCACCCCCTGCACAGTTAAAAGTGTTTTATTGTGAAGGGGTTTGGGGGGAACTTGTGTGTAACACTGTCTTATTAGACTTTACCAGTGGTCCGGTTCTATTTGGATCCTCATTAAATCAGTTTACAGCTGATACAGTTGTGTTTTTGGTGGTTCTAGATGTTACAAGTATTGCCGCGAGTAATTATTGTTCATTATCAAGACCGTCAAGTTTGTTGATTCCTTTTTCAGCAGGATTACCCAAAAAACGACTGAACAGATTTACACAGAACTCAAGGTCAAGGGTCAAGAAAGAATCACGATATTTACGAGTGAGTACATTTTGTTGCAGAATACAAATAAAAATCTGGATCTATTGGATTTAAATGTGTGTGTTGTTTTCAGCCCCTCTATTGTAAACTATAGAGCGACAAACCAGTGTCATTCTAGTTGATTAATCAACTGATTATTTTCAGGATTAATCTATTAATTTGAGAAGTCTCTAAAATGGGAGCTGAAAAACAGATTTCACCATATTTAGCTCCAAAGAAAAAAACAAAAGTGGTGCGGATTTTGTATACCTTCAAACCAGATTTACGCAATTTATGGTCTGTCACATTTACTTTTTTTTTTATCATAAATAAATATATTTTAAAAGTAATTTGTCACTCAAAAAAATAAATAATTGAAGCTATATATGATAAAATGTTGCTGTTATTTTATTCTCCCGATAAATATCTAAATCACAATATTCTTCAAAATCAAGTTGGAGTATTCAGATTATATGACCGGTCCAGAACCCAAGATTCATCTGGTTGTAGTTATTATATTGTGTCCACTATTGACATACAACTCAGGTGCTCAGCAAATATTATCACCAAAATAAAGTAAACTCTAACAAAAACAAAATCGGCAATTACCCTTTAAATCTGGAAGTTAAAAAGGATTTCAATTGACTTAAAGGTTCAAGCTCAAATTCACATTAAACCAGAAGAAACTTTTATGCTGAATAACGAAGGTTATCCGACCAGTGACGAGCAGAATCACTCAGACATCGACCCAGTTCATGCTCCTCCCATAACCCACCGGCTGCCAGATGCTGCTCAGACATTAATGATCGGGTCAGAGGTCAAACGGTGAGCTCACAGGTTTGACAGCATGTGATCATCAGCAGGCCTCACAAATGTGCAAGAATGGCATCACACACTAGGTCATTGTTGTTCTTGGTGAGTTGTTTCGGGCGAGGTCCCTGTGACTCAGAGGAAATCCAGAGGGACGTAATCGAAGCGGAAAAAGAACTTTGCATGGCTGAAAAAAAAAATGGCTTCATTTCACAGCTATGAACGCTTTCATCTTAGTAGATGATGGTTTTATCAGATTTTTTAGTCGGGGGAGAAACACTTTCACTCTGTTTGTTTACTGACGCAATCAGATAAGAGAGTGTAGGAAAGTGCCGAGATAACATTTGAAGTGTGTTCATTTCCTGCTCATTGTCACAGGACGGAGAAGCTCTCTGACACCCCCCACGAGCTCGTTCTGTGCTCACATCTGACACAAGCATCCCAACAGAAAGGCTCAGAGTGTGTTGTAGAGATAAACTCTCAGAGTTTATCTCTTTCTGTGTCAGAGCTGCTTCTCTGCACATCAGCTGCCAGTGGTTCCCTGATCTCAGCTCAACAAGCCGCGCCGAGGGTGATTAATGTGGGCGAGACCCTCCGAGCCGCTCTCAGAGGATGACGAGGGCCACAGCCCGAAAAACAGTCCACCGCATACCTTCAGCACACAGTCATCGTTTACTCCAGCAAAATGTGCAAGTGAGGGGCTGCTGAAAACTGAGGGAGGAGTGTGGCAGGAATTATTAACCTATATTAAACATTATGTTTATCAATCATTTTTACTGCTCTTTCAATAACCAGGGACATGAAGGCTGTTGCTGTGGCATAAATCAATGGTTTGATGATATATGTATTGGCCATGTTGCAACATAGAAAAACATGTTACATACAAGATTTATGAGAAAGGCAAAAGCCACATAAACAAATGGAGAATTTCAGAAGTTGAGCTAATAAGTGTTTGACCAATCAAGAGATGGTAAAGTAAGCTCCTGTGTAGACGGATAGCACCATCTTGTGGTGTAAAGAGTCCCGGCAGCTAAGAAAGTTAAATATACAAGATCATAGGACTATGTATAACTAATGAATAACTATATTTTTAGGTCATTTGTCTCACTATTTTGTCTATAAATTGTCAGAAAACTTCAAAATCCAAAGATATTTAGCTTCATATCATGTATGACAAAGAAAATCATCAAGTCAATGCATTTGAAAGTTCAGCAGTTTTGTGGATCTCAGGTTTTATTGGAGACAGAAGCTGCTGAGCCTCGTCCGCTGTGTCCGCCGGGTTTCCTTGACTGAGTCTGAAGACCCCCTTGAAAACAAGATGGTGCAAAGTGGTTTGTCCTCAAATTAAATTTTCAAATAAATAAGACAACAAATGACACCGTTATGTCTCAGCTGGACGTGCAAATAAAACATTGACTTACTTAAAACTTAAGTGTGAATGTAGTTTAATGACATTGGAATATTTTCTTCCCATGAGCTGATTTAGTTTATTCTACTGACTGGAAGATAAACTAATACTAACAATATGTCAGTCACCTGAGTTGTTTTGTGTCATTTCATACGTGTGTCTCTGTGAACTCTACATAGTTCTACTGTCCACGTGTGAGAAGAGACAAGAGAGAAATATCAGTTATTGTGAAACAGAACTAAAGATGTATTTGATTACAATGAATGGAAAACAAAAACATTATTATTTGATATTTACCAGCTTATCTGAGACTAGACTGCAATACTGCGGCTGGTTACTAAGAGTATTTCAATTCCATATTAAGAAAGTAATAGAAAAGTGGAATGAAAAGTGGTTTTCAAGTTAAAAAAAAAGGCAGGAACACGGAGGAATAACAAATACAAACGAAAAAAAGAATGAAAGATGAATTGAGCATGTAAAGAAAGTGAATCTGAACGCCTGCCAACATTCTGCTCATTTCCTCCCGATACCAGTGATTGTGCTTGGACTTTGAGTAAACACCAACAAATTCATCCTGACACAGAGAGACGAGCTCTGCAGGCCGGCAGCCGTTCTCCACCCAGGGAGAGGCACAAGTTTACTCACATGTCAGGAGCTATTCACTGAACATATACAACACATGTGTTTTCATGGCCAAATAATAAAATACTGTGGAAAGTGCTGGATGTTGTCAAGGAGCTAAAAGTGTTTAAAAGTTTTAGTTTCTTTTTTTTGGTACATTGTTCCTCATCTCACAAAAATGCTGAGTCCCACCAGCGCTGAAGGCTAATGTCTGCACGTGTGACTACGAAGCCGATGAATGAGCATCAGTGTCTCTGCAGGATCGGCTGCTTCAGCAGCAGCTCGCTGCTCCCAGACACGATGGGCGTCTGGTTCTCCATGTGGAATCGCACCAGGTGACCGACGCTCAGAAACACCTGGTCACGGGTCCGCACCTGATCGCACAGAGAGAACAGAGCGTTAGCCAGCTGCCAGTGTATCGGCCTCCTGCGGTCGAACTCACACCTTTACCTTTCCATGGGGGTCGATCAGCAGCAGGTGCCGCACGGTGGCTCCCTCCACGCCGCTGAGGACGTACTGACCCGACGCAGAGCTGCTCTCTCTGACCAGGAAGTCCCCACTGCAGGTGAGGAGGGACTCGGCCTGCTTCCGTCCCAGCCTGGGAGGAAGGACACAACGTTACTGGGAGCAGAAGAGGGAGAGACAAACCAGCAGACATGTTCAAGTTGGTTATTCATACCTGCCGTGGAACCAGCCTTCCTCCTGGATCAGGTCCTGGATCAGTGACTCAGGGAGAGGAGAGCCCTGTCCACTGACCTCACATCCCACTGAGTTCATGGAGACACAGGAAGTCAGTCGCACCAACCAGGTTTATTTTACTATATCTTCAACTAAAACATCACTCAGGTGAGAACATATCAGAGCCAAGGCCTAGCATTCCCCTTATAATCAATCAAGCAGCACCTCATTGGGTGTCAAATACATTTTTATGAAGAGCAATGAAATTTTCCTTGGCAGATTGTTGAAATGTGGAAAAATGCCAGATCTCACAATGTTAAAGAAAGTGATTTAAAAAAAGTCCCCGGATCTGCACTAAAATTTAATTAGAATAAATAATATTAGGGCTGGGCAACGATTAAAAGTTTTAATCGCGATTAATTGCACGATTTCCCTGATTAATCACGATTAATCGCATTTGTATATGCAAAATCCAATAATGAATTAAAAAGTAGTGTATAGCGCAATTTTATTTTCAATGTTCTGCCATATGAACGAAAGTGCCATAACATGTGTTGTGCAAACACTTTTAACATCAGCATTTAATACCGTAGCAGTTAAATAAAATATTCAGTGTAAATCTCAACTTAACAATGTTATCAAAGCAAATACAAAATTAAAGCTCAATGCCACTGCCAGGGCATTAATGTTATCCTCTTCGTTATGAAAAATGTATACTCCTCCCTGCGTCTAACGTAGTCTGCCGAAGCCTCGCTCCACTCGCTGTTTCGTGATTTGCTGATATCAACTGTGTGTTTTGCATTTAGGTGATATTTTAGACTGGAAGTACTCCGGTGATAAGAAAATTCCCCTTGGCAGTGGCTACAAATTACTTTGGTTCTGTCGACTCCGCCGTCTGGGAGAAATTTAAAATGAAAATGGCCATGTAGAAGCTCCGTACCCTTATCCATGGTTGTTTATCCGCCAATTATTTTCTTTTTTCCGGTTCCGCAGCAACAGACTTTCACAAAATAAAAGCCTGACTTTCACAATAAAACAATAAATAATCAAACCTGAGTTAATGCAAGATAAAATAATTAACTGAGTTAAATAAGTGATGAGTTAACTCGATTAAAACGAGTTAACTTGCCCAGCCCTAAATAATATATATATATGTTTTTGCTGTTTTCTTATGCAGATACAGTTCAGTGTACAGGAGATATTGTGGTTTGGGAATAAGACTGGAAATGTAATGATATTTTCACCTCTAGTTGGAGCTGGAGTCTCTTCTGTGATGGAGCAGTTCTCATACAGTGAAACGGGCCGAGGCAAACAGACCTGCAACAGCACGAGATGAGTCATACACACAGATCTCCCCGTCCGTGTGTGTGTGTGTGTGTGTGTGTGAGTATGTGTATAAGTATGTATAAGAGTGTAAAAATTGATGTTAGGATGTAATTTACAGGGGGACTGGGGGGGTTACACCTCCTGCAATAACATATTCCTGTACAACACCCCAGTGGTCACACTGAATTAAACATATTGTCTGTTATAAATAAAGTTTTTACGACAGAGTGGTTGGTTTTCTCGATTGAAATGAATTAGCAGCACCAACAATCTTTGAAATACCTCTTGAATGTCAGGATCTTGCTTGCTCTCCTCCCTTGTGATGCGCAGGTCCTCTATCCCACCAGGAGGGGGCGTCTTTCCCGGGATCACATTGTAATAGTCACTGTGCTCATGGGCTTCACCTTCCTGTTTGACCTCCTGCTCTGTTGTTGACTCCTCTGTCCAATCGTTACTGATTCTCACTGCTGACCTGCAACCAGCGAGGCACAGGATGTTAACCTCACACACACACACAGGCAGACACACACACAGACACACACACGTATAGAAACACATAACACGTAAAAGCACAGATTTCTTTGAATTAGTTGAGCTTGTGGACAATGATGAAAAGCTGAAATAAATCATTTTCATTATTGATCATTTAATCAATGAATCGTTTTGTCTGTGAAATCTACAGAATTATGACAAATGCTTGTCTCAAATTCTCAAAGCCCAAACTAACATATTCAAACTGTTTCTTTTGAGACTTCTTTTCTGAATACCAACTGACACACTTTAACAGCCACAATTGTGAAGCTTTGGAACAATAAGTATTCTAAATTGTTGCTTAAAAAATAACTCAAACAACAGATTAGTAAAATAATTTGATTCTCGACAAATTAACTTATCAAACTCCTTTTCAGCTGCAAAGAAATATAAGAAAGGCTGGATCAAACTATAGAAGTTAAAAAGCAGGTGTATTGACAAGCATTACTAAACTGCCCTCTGATCAGATGGGTGAAATATGCAGTGTGTTAAATGTGTGTTAGTTTATTGGGTCACATTCATTAGATACAGCTACAGTGCACAGAGGGATGACCTGGGATCAGTGCAGAGGAGTGAAGGTGTGTGGCTGAGGAGTTGGTGGAAACGATTCTCAAAGGCCTGACCGATGCTGTTGATGAGCTCGCAGGCCCCACCCTGTGGACACTCCAGGATGTGACACGCTGAGAGAGAGAGAGAGAGAGAGAGAGAGAGATTGTTTCAGCATATTCTCAATTACACGAAAAAATCAGCAAATCCAATGTAGGCGCAATTCATCCTAATGATAAACTCTGAGAGGAACACCAAGCTGTTGCCTACCTCTCTGATTGGTGAGGTCTTTGGCAACGTAAGCGATGTAATCGACCACGTCCTGTAAAGAAAATGATAAAAAAGAATATGCAAAACGCAGTTGAACAGTAAATAAGAATCATCAAGTCAGAAAAGCTACAGGTCACACCCACAGACTGTAAATAAAGACGGACGACGTTTCTCACTCTGTTCAGAAATGAAGCCATGATGAAGTTTGTGTTCATGGGAGTAATAAACAGAATCATATCTGCTCATAGAAACACACAGTGTATCAATGTAAAGTTTGTATGGGGAGAGTCATGTGCAACTAGTCATAGAGACAATATGAAAACACATGTATTATGACTTTTATTCTTGTACTATTCTGACCCATATACTTTTGTAGTCTCACATAACCTATTAAAATGAAAAATGAACATCTGAACATCGGTGTGATAAGAACTACCGGACATGAAATAAACCGTCTCTGAATTTAATTTTATATTTGACGTGTACTCTGACTTTTTAGCTTGGTCTATGTTCAATTAACTAACATGGAGGAGGCTTGATTTATGAGCTATACTGCAGCCAGCCACCAGGTGATGATTGTGACGCTTTTGCTTCTTTTTTCGGGAGTCGCATGTCCTCCATCTTTGTTCACACTCTATGGTCACACCAGTTTAAAAACTTTGAATATTTCCTTTATTAAATTGAGGTGTTTTTTTTTTTTTATTAGTTTTGCCTTTTAATAGAACTTTCAATTGTTAAAGATTGAATGTGTTGTGGTTTTTGTCTGTGTCTGGGATAATAAACCTCCCGTCTGTGTTGTTGTGCAGTTCAGTTTACAACCTGTACTTGTCAAGGGCTTTAGCATCTGTAATCAGCCGCTCCATTCATAATTTTATCCGAAAACAAAAGCGGACATTTCCAGTGACTGGTGATTCGTGTGTAATCACTGTTTAATGAATTCACTCCTTATCAGTGGTTCCCTGACACAAGAGCCGACTCAGCTGTTTCACCACAAAGCCTCGGTGGCAGATTGATTTTAATTCCCTCGCTATCTTCCACGCGTCCGATACAACTCAGCGAGGCTTAGAGCACACGACAAGATTATTTCAGCTAATTAATTAAACAGCGAGCCATAATCCCGTCCAGAGCTCTCGCCAGTGTTGTTCCCCCAGAAGAGAAACTCCCTCTAATCTTTAGCCATTGCAGCCTCACAGTATCCAAACTGTTTATTAATCAGGGTCTGACCCAGACAGCGGCTAATAACTGACACTTCCTGTCGGCTGTACTGACATTAACAGAGCTGCATTGATTTTCCATTTTTTTCCTATAGAGCGTGTGTATTCATTCATGAGGGTGAAAAACCCAAGTTCTGTCAAATGGAATTAATGTGGGCCCGGAGGGAACAGGCGGGACAGTAGAGTTATTAGTGTGAAGCAGTCGGGACGAGGTGTGAAGCTCATGAAAGCTCCTGCTGGCTTGAACACTCGCATGAGGGCACAAGAGAGGATTCTGGATTTGTTGTTTGTGTATTTGTCGAAGGCTCCGAAGAGACAACTTAAGAATAGAGCTGATATTTACTGAGTAAGAAAAATATATGAGACATAATTATCAAGGGATTCGTTAGAGCTTTCCTCAAGTCCTCATAAGACTAAGAATACATATTTTCTTTCTTTTGCAAATACCTAATTTTAACTAAACAACTATTTATAAACACATATAGGTCTATCATATATATTTATAACATGCAGATTTTGTTATGTTCAGACAATGTTTCCTTTCGTCATCATAAATGCAATTAAAGAAAACATATTATTAAAATTATAAACAAAATCCAAAAGTACGTAAAACCTATTCTACTATTATTATTCATCATTAAGGCAGATGTCTTTTACAGTTATTTTTAAACAGAACAGTGCATGTCTGCATCTGTTTCCTTCTTCACATCTGGGGCTCTTTTAACTTTAAGAGCGTGTTTTTTTTTTAGATCAAAAACATCTTCTTCTCTTAAGTTTGCAATCAGGACTAAAATCTTCCACTTAAGTCAAATATTTCCTTTTTAGTTGCTGAGATAAAAATAGACTCTGATCTCCCAGAGCCGAATAAAAGCTTAAAAAGATCAAGAGGCAGGAAATACAAATAAATACTTAACAAATGGCAGCAAACCAAGTCATAATCAAACACAATCAAATTATGTGTGTGTGTGTGTGTGTGTTTGTGTGTGTGTGTGTGTGTGTGTGTGTGTGTGTGTGTGTGTGTGTGTGTGTGTGTGTGTGTGTGTGTGTGTGTGTGTGTGTGTGTGTGTGTGTGTGTGTGTGTTTGTGTGTGTGTGTGTGTGTGTGTGTGTGTGTGTGTGTGTGTGTGTGTGTGTGTGTGTGTGTGTGTTCCCATGTTAAACATATGACATGTGAGGACAGGAACATACTGGTTCTCCGCCCGAGGCAAATGAAATGGCCTGCATGGGGTGGTGGGCGATCTTCTGAGGAAGAGAAGAAAGGAAGAAGAAGAAAACAGGGATGGTTTTCAATACGTTAATACTTCTGATGCACGACAGTTAGAATGTGGTTGGTGTGTGGAGCTGTCACCTGTGAGGAGGAGGCTGTGATCAGAGTCACACTGTCTGTGGAGACGGTGACGATGATCCTGCGCCCGGAAAACTGCAGGTTCATCCGACCAAGAACAGCCGACGGCCCCTTGTACACAGACTGATGAGGACAAAAATCCCTGTTACTCAGTGTGTGTCTGTGTGTGTTTGTGTGTGTGTGTGTGTGTGTGTGCGTCATACCCTTTTAGTTTTCACTGCTGTCTTGGCTGATGTCCTCTCGCACAGTCTGCTTATAGCCTCTCTGCACACAAACACACACACACACATACATTTTCATATTTAATTTTCATATATTCTATCAATCAAACATTAACCCGACATTTAAAGTTTTGTTTTTCCTCGTATTTCCTCTAATTCATTAGAAGTTTGTTTTCTATGTTTCAAACCTCTGTGTCATGTTCTATTTGGAGATGTTTTTCTGTAAATTTAGCGATTTCCTGCTTAGATAAAGAAGTAATATACAAAAAAAGAACCAGATTAAAGCTAGAAATGGTCAGAGAAATTGTAATACAGAAAAAAACTGGAGTAAAAAAAATCTGGTACATATTCCCAGTTTTGTGGCTTGGGTCAGAGAGGTCAAAAGATACAAACACACAGAGAACCAACATCCCACCAGAGAACAAGACAGGAAGTGCTTCTCATCTCAGTGAAAACAAATTGGATGTGATGGACCCAGAGATCCTGAGACTTTGGGAAGATCATTAGGGGGAATTTCATCTAATTAGATTTTCTACCCCATCGTTAAGGAACGTTGCTCTGAACAGAAGTTGCTCTGTATGATGAGGATGGGGAGAAACCCGTGCTCGTGAAATGTTATACATTTAATTTAATTTTCCCTCTTGAAGTAATTTTTTAAAGAAGATCCACATGTCTTGATAAATACATATTGCTTCAATTTATTCAGTCAGGTTCAAGCAAATGTTTGTCTCCTCTTCCGTTCATCAGCAACTTATTCATGCACAGTTTTATTCTGATGTCATATTCTCATATGTAAAAATCTTTTCATATTGTGTGGTGGTGGAGGGACATCCTACCGTGTCACGTTCATTCTCGTATCAAAGTCGAGGTTCCTCATGGACTGGGTTACCTCCACACTGCCCATGTACTTGAAAACACAACCAAACACCAGTTATTCAGATGTAATGTGATTCATGTAGAAACAGTCCTGATAAGGGTCTTAAGTGATCTCAGACAGAGAGCAGATTTACATTAGGCACTGTTTCCGTCCTGCTCCGTCCCCACGGGACTGAGAGATAAATCTGACAGACTCAGAGAGAATTAACAGAAAAGGAAAGAGAAACAAATAAAGTGTAGCAGACATGACTGACCTCTTTTCTTTTTTATTCTGCAGTCTGCAGTTTTGATTTACCTCCAAGTAAACACAATAAAAACTCTCTTCACGCTTCTAAAAGTCTCGTTGATGTGAAGAGGAAAAATGACTTTATAGTAAAGTTGAAGAGTTCATGACCCATTTAGATTACACATGCAAAAGATTTAACATTTTGACTTCAAGTGATAAAAAGCCCAAAAGGTCTGGAAACCTCATTGCACTTTAGGATTCTACTCCCAGTTCCTACTGGGAGAGAAAAAACAACCTCAAGAGAGGATCACGATACAAAGGTTGGAAAATCAATGATTTATTGTGGAATTATTTGTAGCATTTCATTTTGCAGACACAATGTAATATAAACCTTTCACCTTTGTCTGTGATTAATCAGCCTCTATGCAGATGACAGCTGACTGTATACCATATCTTTTCTGCTTCTTCTTGGCTATTGGACCAATCATTGGCTGTAGTAGCCAAGAAGTCATTAAAAACACTGTGGCTCGTTGAGAATCCAGCTTCCTTTAGTCAAAGAGTCTAAAGCGATGCTAGGGACTCAATGCGATCATCAGTGTGCTCCAAAGCTATGCTAGCATTCCTAGCAGTCCACTAACATTCAGGAAGTACCAGTGCTAGCATTTTGATGTTTAGCAGGTGTAATGTTCATCATCTTACCTTTTTCAAAAAAACCCTGCTAACAGCATCTGGCTTTTTGATTTCAAAGGGAATGGATTCAATTCCAGGGTCAATTGACAAGTCATTTGTTTTTCAGGTTGTACGTCAAAGAAACTAGATGAAAAATTAAGGCAAGAGTTGTTAAAAAAAATTTGAGGAAGGTAACTGTTTATCGGATTTCATGGTAACATTTATAGTTGAAACACTTTTTTCACTAGGTAAAAGTCAAAGATTGTTTTTTTAAGAATTTTGTCCAGAAATTTGTCAATCTCTGTTAGCGAGCACTTCATTTTTGCCTATATAGTTTACAGAAAAATAAAACTTTGATTGGGAGATCAGAAAATGAAAGAGGATTCATCAAGTCACGAATAAAGAAAAATGTCAACCTCATGGTGGCGCTAGCAGAGAAGTCAGGAAATGTCAACAAGGCGTCTGACCAACCTTGCAATCCTAAAGTTTCTTAATGGTTTTGGAACCTTCTTATATTTTTGCCTTAGGTCAAAGAACCCTGGAGTTAATTCTATGTACAGCTGGACCTATGAACCAGAATCGTGCTCTTTAGAAATTGTTTATTTTATTAAAATAGTTTTTTCACATCCTGACACGCTTTGATAATAAAGAGATGAAGCGGGTGGAGGAGCTGTTAACACAACCAGGCGTCATTTAGGCCATGTGCTCAGACACGCTTGGCCAGTCACATGTCTGGCTTCGGCAGACCCCACCAGGCTGGAGGCAGGATGAGTAAGTCCATTGATGGAGACCAGACTTAAATCAATACATGTGTGTGTCGGTGGAGTGGCTGTGCAGGAGAGTGGTGCATGTACGTGCGCTTGTTTGTAGAGGACAACCAGACTGTCCGTTCTCATTTCCATCAGTGGTCAGCTCGCACGGCCCCCCGCTCCTGATCACCCATGCGGACACACCTCCGGTTCTAGGAGGGCACGGGCTCCAGCGTTACCGGATACACACACACACACATGCACTCAAATACACACACGCAAGCAAAGCTGATGTAGAGAGGAGCAGAGAGCCAGGATGAGTCACTACTGCCTACACAGGAAGCTCCGTCTGAGAGGGAGGGGGGGGATGTACGAAAAGGAGTGTGATAGTGTGAATGGAGCACAGGGAGAGTGTGTGCGTGTGTGTGCGTGTGTGTGTGTGTGTGTGTGTGTGTGTGCACAGGTAATACTGTGTCACAACTCTCTGCTGGGACCCTGGATACGACATTATCTGCACTTTCTTTTCATTTTGTGAAGTGACGAAGCTTTGCACTGACACACGTTCGACATCTTTTTACATTCAGAAGTGAAAAGCACAAGATTAGTCAGGGAAAGTAAAACTCCTGTGTCCCATGTACTGGTGTGAGCATGACGTGATGGGTACCTTGATGTTATGATGCACTGCTCTGTTTGCCGTCCCCACCACTGTACAGTCATCTGCTGCAGAGGAAGTCTTCCCACAGCACGGACCCCCTCTGTGCTGTGGGCAGGGGGGACAGCCGGGGGTCCAGGGGAGGCTGGCCATCCGGTGCAGGGTGATGGGTCTTTTTGCGCAGAGCAGGGCTAAGTGACTCCGGCTGTGGCCACTGGTAAACGGGACATGAAGGGAGGGTTGGCCACAAATTCTCTGCTCGGGTCCTGATCCCCATTGTGTTCCTGAACAGGGTCCGTCAGCGTGTCCGTCCACGCGTCTGTCCCCTGCTGCGGTCCTCTGTCCCCTCAGGCCAGTCAGAGGGAAGGGACTCTGCAGCCGGATGTTGGCCACTCGAGGGATGAAGTCCCTCAGGATGGACGTTCCGTGGTGTGGGGGTGTCCCGGGGTCCAGTTGGGCAAAATCAGAGTCCAAGGGGAGTTCCCTCTTCAGGGGCGGCATCCTTTGGGGCCGATCCTCTGGAGATGTGACGGAATCGTTGCGCAGACGACTGTATTTGGTGCGCTTGAGCATGCCTGCGGGGGGGAGGAAAGTGTCACAATCAAATTGTAATAGCTGCAAAAGAGATGAGCTCCCTGTAAAGAGTCCTGACTGGGATGTGTACCTGGGTAAGGTTTGCTGTCTCATAATCAGGTAACTGGACCGACGAGAGCACTGGGAAGTGAAAGAGAAGAAAAACCCAAAAACCCCCTGCCAGGAATCAGACGACACAGTGTTGTTAGGTTTGACTGGAGACTGAAGATACAAGAAGAAACGAGAAATGCAATTTGATCAATCAGCTGATCACTGGGAGATCATCCGGCGTACTGTGGGAATTCTACTCACCAGCGTGGGACTGTGGATGTCCTGAGCAGTCTGAGGTCCAGTCGGCTTCCCGCTACAGTCCCATCTCTCCAGGCTTCCAGCTCTGCTTCACCTCCACATCCACTCGCCTCCTCTCTCCCTCTGAGGCTCGGCAGAGAACTGTGCAGCTTTTGTGAATGAACTTTCTCTCTTTTTTTTTTTTTTTTATGAATGAGAGGCTCTTGCTCACTTCCTCTGTCTCTCCCTGAAGGTGCATGCGGTTGAATGTGTGAATGGAGCGGAGGGGAGATTGACAGACGGCCCCTAACTCTCTCTCCCCCTCCCTCACCCACACACGGCCATCCAATCACAGGCGGGCAGGGTGACTCATGCTGTACACACACACATGCACACACACTCTTAATACAGTGAAGTAGAGCCAATAGAGTACATGAGCGCTCTAATCCTCTCTTCTAACATCACTTGCACCTCAGAGATGCTGTTGAAGTGGGTTATTAATACATTACTAGCTTGGCTTTAACCTCAAAATGGTGTTTCCTGTTAATTTTTGGCGGTGTAGTGATTGTAGGAGCAGCTCAGATTGACTTGACCTGACAGTAAGAGTGTGAATGTAACGCATGTGATATTCAAATAAGCTGAAAGAGCACAAGAGGAAGGGATTTAACTGAGACATTTGCATTTCCGTGTGATTTATCAGAGCAATATAACCGACGCCGAGCAAAGTGTTTCACATCCTGCACTTATTCTTGATTAAAATGTTATCTAACATCCACAAAGAGGAGGGAGGGTAACCCGGAAGATTCATTCTTCCCAAATATAACTCAGCATGATTAAGTATTTCTGACGTCTCCAAAACAACGTGATTACAATAACTTGACGTAAATGAGACAAAAAGATATGAGTGCATTAAGATTCTGTGCAGAGGAGCTTTGTCACTTCCTTGTGGTCATTCAGTAAAACTGCAATCTGGGCCTGAAATAAATGCATTTTAGGATCAATTCATTTTTTCAATTCTCCATTAAGCAGTGTTACCTCCGCCACAGAGGTTGTGTTTTCATCTGTGTTTGTTTGTTTGTTTGCAGGATTACGCAATGGCTATTGAACAGATTGACACACAACTGTGTAGAAAACATGCAGTTCGGGTCAGGGAAGAAGCCTTTACATTTTGGTAAGGAGCCAGAAAAGGAGCCAGGTCAACAAAACTAAATTTTCGCTACATTTTCACCAAATTTACGAAAATTCATGGATCTCGAGTTAAAAGCTTGACTGATTTTAAAGGGGACTGTTTGGCGCTCTACTGAGTACCATTCTAGTTGTCAATAAAATACTAGAAAACATATTTATGCCCTTACATTGTATTGGAGCTAAGTGTGATTTGATCTAATTATTTTATCTAATTTTATTTACTAAAAGGTCCAAAACACAAAATAGTATATTTACTCTCAGAGACAAAAAAACAGCTTCATAACCTCACATTTAAATGAGACTAAAACTATTTTTGTTGTTTCAGCTTCAGTGAAAACTAATTTCTGTACATGATGAAACTCCCAGGGGAACAAAGCATGAGGCAACAACCCAATGATGTACTTAAACAGACATTTTAATGATGTTAATCACCTGTTCATATAGATTAAGAGCGATAACAGGATTATGGGAAAACAGCCTCTAACAATGATGCTAGTGATGTACAGTCTGAAGGAGACGGCCTTAAATATCCATATAAAGACGAGGAACACGCTGAAAAAAGTACTTCATTGAACCGTTTTTTTTGTTGTCTGTTTTTTGTGTTCACATTAGTTACAAGACCTTAAACCAGTACTATATTTACATAGTGCAAAATACACACTTGCTGTCAATTAACATACTTCAAACACTGTGATGGAAGTCATGGCAACAAAAAGCCTACACACAGCGTACCTTGAATCAAACCAGAAATACTTTCATCAGTAAGACATTCAGTACACCGTCATCTCCTATCTCAGGCTTCACATTGCATACAGCCCGACACACTGCATATACACGGCGCACCATCATAGACAGGCTGAGATCTCGCCATGATTCACTATCAAATACCTTTTTATCAAATTGGATTCCAACTGTTAAAATGTTCTAACTATCAAATGGCTTTAAGAACAGGACGACTGTCTTTTTTTTTGTTTTTTGTTGATACAATGCAAAATCAAAGTCTCTTTTGTACACTTGTATTTACAAGGGTTTATCGGTAGCATGTGCATGACTGTGGGGCGACTGGTTTGACTCTGCCCGGAGGAGAGCGTCTCAGCTGTGGGGACGGGACTTTAAACTGGAGAAAAAGTCTGAGCTCTACAAGGATTCACTTCAAACATGTCGGATTTTGTTTTTTTTTACAGGCTTGGGCACTTGTAAACTTAATTAAGACGAGTAAACACAAGCTTGTCCTTTGGGTTAGCTTGATTTAAGTGTTTGTTTGTTTTGCCCAGTAATTTAAATATTGCTGTTAATGACTCCAGTGAGTAACTTAAAAACAAACTGCATACTTTGACTTAAAAAGATAAATTCATCCCCTAAGGATCGCAGGAGGAGCCAATCCCATCCGACACTGAGCAGGAGGCAGCGTACACTCACATGCAAACCCCACACAGAGAGGTCAAACTGGGCGGAGCCTTCTCGCTGGGAGGCGACAGTGCTCAACGCTAAACTTGAAGTGCCACCAGTGATGAATCGGGTGAGGTTGGTGAGAGACAGCTGGAGAGCTCCGCCCCAATCAGAAAACAAACACCACCACGGAGAAGAGGAGGAGCATTTTCTTTTTCTTTTTTATGAAGCACAGGCAGCACATGGGAGCTGAGGTCAATCCCAGTCGGAGGAAACAAACCCCAAACAGCTTCACAAATCAATGACACACCGTTACACACCGTAGTAGAACCACCGAGACGAGGTTATATATACACACAAAGCTTGTTTCGCTTCATGGAAGTTACGTCATTAGAATCATCTGAATACAGAACGGAAAACAAACTCATTTGAATGTTAAGAAAACAAAAAAAGGAAAAACACTCTCAGAAGACTGATGGGTGGGAGTGGTTTTGGTAGAAAGACAGAACCCCTGACACTGTAATGTTCTGCGAGGAGAAGTAAATACCAACCAAGCAGGGATACGAGCTACATCCATACGACAACGTTTAGGGAGGAAAATGGCGTTTTCAAGCTAAAACGATCCCTGTCCACAAAAGCCTTCTGGCTCTAGAAACAGTTTGAATCCCTGTTCATACTTACAGGCCTGGAAACGCACATCATGTGACCACTCACACAGACTGGGCACGCACCTGCCAGAGTAATCAGGAATTTACGATGTTGAAAAATGAAGAATGTAACTTCACAACAGCTGTTAGCAAACACAACAGTTAACATGTAATTAATTAGTCATGTTGTGGTTTTACACTGATAATCAAGGCTAATGCCGCTTGTTTTCTTCTAGAAGTGGGTCAGGTCATGTGATAGGAGCCTGACGAATCAGCATAAGCGGTCTATGTCATTGTTTCCCCTCAAATGCCAGAGTGTGGATGTCAGGTGGATCCGTAGCAGGGATGAGTTTCAAACCAAAATGAAGTGATATGGATGTAGTGTAAGAAATGCACGTCTCTCCTGCCCTCAATGAAGTGAGAAAACACAGGTTATTTACATAAATAAAACTAATAAACACAGCAAAAGAAATGCAAACTACATGTGTCTGTAAACACACACACACGCACACTCATCCACGCACACACACAAATACTTGCAGAGCTGTAAACCTTCCTGGGCTCTGTGTAAAGTAAGATGGGAGCGGAAAGGTTCCAACCTTCCTTCTCTGTGAGCGACTGACAGCAACAGTTCTTTAGCGCTCACCACTTGCTCCCAGAAAAGTCCTCGGCTCTAAAAGAGTTCAGTTAAAGAGGAGGAGAATCAAAAGCTTCCCTCTGATTTCAAGTGTAGCAGGTTGTGGGCAGAATACATGTCACTACTATCCTTCATAATGTGTTGGCTGTTGGTTGGTCTTGCGAGCCTGTGTGTTTGTAGCTTGGTCGTTTCCTCCGCGACACGTGAACGGGCTGCGTGTGAGTGTTGGTCAGTTGGTTGGATACCTGAGATTATGTCTAGTGTCAGGGGTTAGAGACAGAGGAGAGAAGCTGCTGGTGGCTGTGAAGAGGGATGGGCGAGAGCCAGAGGACAGAGCGGATGACTGTATGTAAGAAGAGAGGGAGAAGGAGGAGGAGAAGTGGTTTCAGACGGTGACCTTCTTAGCCTCCACTTGCTCTTGGTCCTCCGACGTCGTCTCTGTGATGTCTGCTGAGTCGAGGTCCTCCTCATCCTCACTCTGCCCTCTCTCCTCCTCCTCTTCCTCCTCCTCATCTTCTTCCTCCTCCTCGTCCTCCGTACTTTCCTGGCTCTTTCCCAGCTGCAGGTTTTCCAGGGTCTTGGACACCCAGGATTCGATGCGGCTGCTGAGGGTGGGCACCTCCACAGCAATAGGTTCAGGGGTGTAGTCCTCTTCCTCCTCTTCCTCCTCGTCTGCCTCTTCCAGCATCCCGGGGACGAGGGTGGAAGTGGTGGAGGTGATGGAGGAGTTCAGCGGACCCCTGCAGCTTCCGTCCAACGAGCCCGTTTCTGTGCTCTGCTGTGAGGCCAGCTCCAGCCGATCGTCCACCCGCACCTCATCTCTCTCACCGACACCCTGCGTCGTAGGCCCCGCCCTGGACTGGGGAGCGGTGGAGGCAGACGGAGCTGCGATGGTGGGGGCTGCCAGCGGCTCACTCTCCTTCTGGCTGACTGTGGGAGGTGCAGGGCGACTCTGCTCAGCCTCAACAGGCTCCGGAGCATCTGAAGTCTCCACTATACTCCTCCAGTTGGTCTCTGGTGAAATGAATACATTTGTTAGGCTCAATTTTCATCTCAGCTGAATAACAGTCGGGGGTCGAAGCAAAGGACATTAATTCAAGTTCTGTATTATAATGCAATTTGGAAGAAATTACACTTGTTTCCATTCCATGCTACTTTATTCTTCTAATCTGCTACATGTCAGAGGAATATGCTTTTTACTCAGTTTATGTCTGACAGATTAGTTGCTCATTACTTCTCAGACAAAGGTTTTGTATAAAAGAAATCACAAAATCTTATAAAGATTCAAACTAAACCAGAGGTCCCCACAAGACACTATCTGGTATCTGATTTAGACACAATCCAGTCCTTACTCTTTTTATTGAGTAAATAATTGGAATAATTCTGATTAAAGATACGCCTTAAGAACTATGACAAAGATGAAAGCAGAGAGACAGAAATGAGGGATCTTACCATACTCCTTCTCATTGACTTCTGAGATGGGCTCAGAGAAGATGGAGCAGAAGGAGATTGCAGAAGCAGCAGAGTGGTTACGGGAATGCCCCATGTGGTGTGGGACTTTCTTGTCGTTTTTCAGCGCCTCCTCGGCCTGCTCCTGCTCCAGAGCGGACACCATGTCCTTATAGGCCTTCCTGGCTTCTTCTGTCAGAGACACTAAACGGTGGAAGAGACCCTGAAGGAGGTAGAGAGATTTGATCGAGTTACAAAGAGGCAAAAAAAAAAAAAGGAAACTGTAGAAAGTCTGATGTTTTAACTAAAGTGAAATGTCAATGTCAAACAGAGAAAACAATCTCCTTGGTATAGTTAATAAATAAGAAACACAAGCTGCTCCAAGGTCCCTATAAGTCTCTACAGCTCTGTATTGTATGTGATATGTAGATTAGTGCATCAGACGGATGTATGGGTGGGTGGTTAGGTGGATGGATAGAAAGCAATTTATAACAACTTTACTTTTATTGGCTGGTGGTGCGTTACCTCGGCTCCCGAATAGTTGAAAATGCCGACCACACTGACAGGCACTAGTTTGTTGACGCAGCGACCAAGAGCTTTTCTGCCCAGGGCAAAAACAAATGGGATCTCCTGCTCCCGAGCCATGGCAATCACATTGTACAACGCTTCGTCCAAACCACCTGAAACACAGGAAATAATTTGTATTACTCAAGTGAATCAAATTCGAAAAAACAATGTACAAAAAAGGACAGAAGGGAATGACTTTGATAGTGAGTGAAATCCTGCTGTTTCGGTCATTTCTAAAATGGGATAGAGGGCTGCAGAACTTGGCTTCTATTAATGTGTGACTGATGAAGCTGGAATGCTGAACAAGCTTCTGCGACTCGCCTCAAAAGTCAAAGGAGGCTGCAGATTTAGGTGAAACTTCTCTGCAGCTTTAAACATGTTCACAGCACAGTCAGACAATCTGATCAATAATATGAAGCTGGTGCATTAGACGGGCTTGGGACATTCTTTACCTTTGGCCTGGATCTTTTCACAGTTTGGAGAGATGATGACACACTTAATCTTCTGCAGCTTCATGTGCTTGGTGACCTCTCGGAGACCCATGACCAGGCGGCGTTTGGACTTGGCCTTGGTGGGGTCGTTCTGGTAGACCCGCTCCTGGAAGCGAACCAGCTCCTGTAACAGCATCGTCACGCTCTCGTCGATCTCCTTACTCAGAACCTGGTTACAGTACCTGAGGAAAATAAGACGTGAGGATACAGGAAAATAAATCATGGCGGTATTCAAAACATGTTGTGACAGGCGGCCACAGTGCAAGTAATTAATCGGGAAACACGTAATGTGTATTGGTTGCTCTCATAATCCTGATTTGTTGATTTTCATTTTCAGGCTTTGGGAGTGTGGGCTCATCAAAACAAGCCATTGAGAAAGTTTCTAAAGCTTCATAGACAAAACAAGTAATTGAAAAATACAATCACTATTACGATGATATATTTTGATGAGCGTTGACTTCCTTAAAATTATTTTCCCTGCATGTTTAGACAGATATTCATGAAAACATTGTTCTACTAACTTTGTAGTAAATTAAATATATTTCACAAGGTTGACAGAGTGGTCTGTGGAAAGAGCATCAGGCTGGTCAGAGCTGAGGAGCAGCGTTTGGCTACTGAAGCTTTTTGGAGGTTTCAAATGCAAAATCTGTTCGAGAGGGGTGGGCTGGGACAAAAGGCCGACAGCAGAGGACACACAAGGACAAAGCTGTGTTTGTGACCACTGGCATACATTTTTGCTGAGAAGGGACAGTGTGCTAGGCATCCTTGTTGTCTGCGACAATTCTTTATTGTACAGTTCCGCCCTTAAAAACACCAGTTAACTTTCAGTGTACGCTAGCCACAGCCACGGCTCTGTGAGTTTTGAGTGGGACAAATATTTGCTTCTCAAACCCTTTTTTTGTCACCACATTCTGCATCTTTCAGACTTTCTAATGCCAAGGATTCCTACGAAAGGTCTTTCCTGTTCCACGGCCCGCTTCTCACTCCATGTGGGATAAGAGTGTGAACTTACTCTCTGAAACGTCGGCTGTGGATCTTGGTGATGGCGTTTGAAGCCATTGGACTCCCGATGCCAGAGCTGGCAGGAGAACCCTGGGACACCGGAGTGATGCTGTACGGAGAGTTCTGGCTGGCTGGGGAAAGGGACGCATCACTGGGCACACTCAGACCGTTCTCTGTGGTAGAAACAACAGACCAGAAGTAATTAGAAACTGTTTGGTGGATTCAAAAATATATAGTTTCGAAGTGTCTTAATAGGGAATCGGACTCACCTTCTTGGGAGGCAGGCTCTTGTGTAAGATCATCAGTAAAACGTAGACACTCATCTCCGTGTTCCTCCTGGCCGGAGGACTCTTGTTCCACACTCGTCTTCCCTTTCTTCCCTTCACGTTCCTTCAAGATGATCTAGAAAAAAAAGAAGTATAAAACAGATGGTAAAAAAACAAGGCTTCTTAAAAAGCATCTTTATGGCATCATCCTCCCACCTCTCCTAAATCTAGAGCGTCAACTGTAATCACCAACCTTCTTCAGGGCTGTTGGCCGTTTGACTTTGGGAATCTCCCTCTCCTTCCCTCTCTTGATGCGGGGTGCAGTGGAATCCAGGGCATTATGTGGGGCCGAGTACGGCTGCTGATGACCCTTCAACATGGATGGCACGTTGATCAAGCCTGAGCTGTGGAATGGAGTGGTTGTTCCAACTGGAGGAAAGGATGACAAAGTTAGCAGAGTGTGACTCGGGCCGTGTTTACAGAGGTTCATCATTTAGCCGGTAATTCGGGCTATTTCAAGTCACAGTTACTTTAACAGACGCTGTATCCCATTATTGAAAATGAATGCAGGGATATAGTATTTAAAAAATATATATATTTCATGCCACTCGCTAATGTCTGATAGAGTCTATGAATACCTGTAAAAGACAGTGGTTTGGTGTTGGTGATTTGTTTGGCCTTCACAGCCTGCTGATGTTTCTCCAAAGCTGCCAGCATGTCTCCCAGGTCCAGCTCAACAGAGGTTTTACTCTTCTTCCCGGCTGCTTTGGTGAATGCCTCCTGCCAGGCGAGGAAAGAATTGACAGAACATGTTCACAACCAGTCAAATACAAGTGGAGATCGATTCACAGGCCAAGACAGACGGAGCGGAACTGATAAAACACGGCAAAGAAATGCAGCAGTAGGTCGTAACATTCAAAGTGTTCAGTGTGAACCCGACCCTCATGACCAGCAGACATAGTACAGGTAAATACCTGTAATTTCTTCTGTTCCATGCTGATTTCAGAGTACTCCTGTGCAGTGGCCAGGGCAGCAGCCAGAGCCTTCTTCCTCTGGCTCTTGGCCCTCTTGGGAACAGACGTGGTGATGGGGATTGGTGTTTGCACAATGTTGATAGGAGAGTTTTCTGGTAGGTTATCCAGCTGTGATGCATGTAGAGACACAAGTTAGTGTTTAGTACGGGTCTAAAGGTCCCAAATGTCAATGATTAGACTTCCCTATCTGATATTTA
The DNA here is from genome assembly GCF_963576545.1 of Limanda limanda. Lineage (NCBI taxonomy): Eukaryota > Metazoa > Chordata > Actinopteri > Pleuronectiformes > Pleuronectidae > Limanda > Limanda limanda. The sequence continues at coordinate 8,640,568 of NC_083638.1, read as the reverse complement.
CATCCCATCCACAGTAATCACAATATGACAGGAGCACCACACCTTGCTACTAATTTCAGAAAGGCACCATTTGCAGTAACAGTGAAGTTACCAAGAGGCGCAATCAACACAAGTACTGTCAGTGCCAGCATCCAATGCTAATTCCAAGCTTCTAGAGGTTTGAGACAAAATAGTTACTCAAGCTTTTTGCCGCTTTATTTACATTCTAACCCATTTTTTTTTACTACAGAAGTCTGGTGCCAACTGCTCAGACCGAGCAACTCTCTTTTTTTTTTTTTTTACAAATCGTATCGAAAAAGTATCGGTATCGAAATTCATGACTTGGTATCGAAACCTACATTTTGGTATCGTGACAACACTACTCTGCAAAAAGTAATTATACTGAAAACTTTTTCAGGAGGCCCTTTCTCTTACCAGGTTTTTGGGCATTTTGGGTTGCGTGTGTATCTGGGCTGGGGCAGCTTCTGGTTTGGTGCTACGTTTGACAGCTCCTCCAGAAGGAAGATCTGGAAACTCATCCTCATCCTAACAAAGTAGAAAATATTACATACGAGAACCTAACATAAACCACTGATGTTAACAGTGAGTCATTGAAATGAAATTCACAAGAAACCTTCGCTGACCTCAAAGTAGAGGGGCTCTGGAGTGAGCTCAGTGCCAGTGGCCGCTGCTGGCTGCAGTCTTTGTTCTGACTGGTTGGGTGGCAAACGCCCTGGATAACCACTGTGGAAATCCTGAAAGGCAGAGAACAGAGGAGTCAGACAGGATTCTGCTATTCAACAATCTCTGTATATTTGATTTATGCACATAGAGTCGGGTGACTGCAACTTTGTAAAAGAGAAGACTAACACAATCCTAGTGGCTTTGTACCCTTTGTATATATTCCTATTTTTATCTTATTGTTTATGGCCATGCGTGAGTGAAACGTGTAGTTTTATGTAAGTGAAGTGTGAACTTTTATGTAAGTGAAGTGTGAACTGCCAAATTTTTGATGAATTGCTCAAACGTCAGGGACGTGACACCGGATAGTAGTCTGAAAAATTCCAACTTCACATGCCACCAAAACACTATGCTAATGTTTAATGCTAAATATACTGTATGATAAGCATTTATAAAAATCTTCACCGTTACAAGAATTATCATTTTAGCAAGCAAGGTATGCTAATTTTGCACACCACGTTTTTGAAGTCAAAACCACAATAGGAAAAAGTCTGACTGTTAAACTTCAGTGCCTTCTGGTTCACTTTTCTATTTATTCTTTTGACACTATTGTCTTCAGTTGTAACTCAGCTGCTGTTTATTTGGTGTCTTAGTCCTTTTTTTGTTTCTTATCCTACACCCCACTATCATACTTTGGACTCTGTTCCCCACAGTTGAATGGGGACTTGCTCAGTGACTTTCAGTCTTTCACTCAGTGTCCACTCCAGTGGGATCGTACCTGTGAGAAGTTTCTCTGTTCAGGATTCTTCCTCTGCTCCGCTCTGTGTAACTGGCCGTTCCTGTCCCCCCAGGACTTTGGCGTCGCCTGAGAGGCTACATTCACCCAGGTATCTGCTACCAAATAAAAAGAACAATAGCGTCTCTCAGGTAAAAGAAAAATGTATCTGTAAGTCATTAGATACAGGGCGCATAATAACTATGGCTATGAAAGCATGATGTGAATAGGTATGGAAAGATTGGAACACCTTGTTCAAACTTACATGTCATAACACCAGCCTCTACTCCCTGTAAGACACACAAAGGGTAGAGACGAGTTAATTCATCACGTGTATGTTAATCATGCTAGTAACAATGAGAGGGCAAAATAATTTAAGGATCAAGTCTTGTGTGTTGTGGTATGTCCTAGTTTTTCTGCCAAGTGAAAAGGACATCAAGCATCATTACTTCAGAACCTGTTATGAAACATTTGTCTCTTAAAGTATTATAGAGACAAATGCTCGGGCTGTGACTCACGTGAGATTAAATTTAGACACACAATGATATAATCTGGGGTAAATCCACCTATCATACAAATCCACACATGACTATTTGCTTTGTAGAGAGCAAAGCAACGTCATAGCAGAAGCTTTGTTTATATTTCCCAATATGTGTATGACGTCTAAATTATTAATAGATTTTTTGCAGGTGAGTGAGGTGGAGCTGAGCAAAAGGATTTGAATTAAATTGATCTTTTAACTAATGTCCACATATTTAGTTTTTGTCTAAAATACGTTGCATATAGATCCCGTTCATTGTACTTGCTACTTCCTGACTTGCTTTCTGTCCAACTATTCTTCTTTTGTGCTTCACATTTTTACTGTGAATTTTTAGCTTAGCTCCAAACCAGAATGAAAACACTTCTGTTTCTGAATCAATTTACAGGAGAATTAGGTAAAAACTATTTCTTCAAAATGTGTTGGATCTGGGGCTGATGGTAAGGAGCTAACATACCGTAGGTGCTGCTGCATGCTCTGCTGGTCGTTGTGTTACACCAGCGGCCTGGTTGTGTTTCGGGCTACAGTATCCGCTGTCACTGTCTATATCTGCCTCACAGGTGCCCTGCTCGTTGAAGTTTTCAGCTGGATGGGACGCCCGTCTTCTCTTTGTTCGGTTCTTCCACAGCAGAGGACTGGCTCGCTCAGCAGCACATCGCCCTGACACCTCACCTGGGAAATCTGAGGGCAAGGGAGGAGAAAGTAAACCTGAAGTCAACTTGTTGCACGGTGTGACAGAGTGGAATAATACTGCAAGTATATTTAACATGCAAGTAAGTTCAAAACAATTATACGTGCTGTAGATTTATCCACAGAGATTCAATGAACACAGACTTTGACCGGGAGTTAACTGTATGATGTTTTTCACGTGACATCAAACCATAAATACCCAAGCTATTCACACAGGCTCTGGTTTCTCGGCAGCAGAGATGACACAGATTACATCATGAGCTGCACATGTCAATCATTCTGACTGGAAACTCTGCATTCCAGGTCTTTCATAAACTTAGGCACAAGCATCATCAACCTGTAAGACCAGACACTGCTCTTGTCTGAACTTCCTTTCAGCCGCAGGACTCAAGAAAACCACTGAACCTGCCAATAAACTTTTCTGTCAAAAAATGTAATACACCCTACAAGGAGGCACTTAAATGCATATTTACTTGTTGCCACAGTATTTTTACCGGTCTGCTGTGCTGCATCAACCAGCATGACGATCTTGGTTCTACCATCGGGCCCCAGGGTGCACACCTCCTTCTGCACGGCTACATTCCTCGTTGGAGGCCGACGACCTCTTGAAGCCTGGCACACACCTAACTGTTGCTACAGGGGAGTCAAAAGAGGCGGGGTTACTGACGACATAAGGTGAGGATGAGAAGAAACAAATGACCTATGACGTTCATGTGACAGTATCACAATAAGGCTGTTGACGTTCTGTACCTTTGGGAGGATGTTAGATCTGACCATGCCTCTCCCCCTCTGGCTAGCCATCCCATATGCTGGTCCCAGAGTTAGTGGCCTTTCCCCGACATCTGCTGAGACTGGGTTGATTACTCCAGTTTGCACAGGACCCGTGTAGGTGCCAGGGAAGGGCTGATAGAAGCCCATGACAGGTGGGCAGGGAGCCTGCATAATCTGGTAGTAAGCATACTCGTTGGACACAGGAGGCTGGGGGGAAGACAAGATGGGGTAGGCCAGGTACGGTCCACCAGGGGAAGGGTTAGGCTGCTGCCAGCGCAGCTCCCCTCCATTATACATCTGATGTTGCCTGTGAAACAGTAGAGTTTTAAAATTCATTTCCTCAAATATTTCTTGAATACTGTGCTTTGAAAATGCTGACTGTATGAAAATGGCTTTTTAATAATTAGAGGAAGCTGGGCATTTGAGAAGCCGTCCAAATCTAATCCAAAGTGTCCTCTCATAACACATTGACCTTATCTGTCCTCCTCCAGTATATTACGACATAAAGACTGTGACGTTCAGGGTGGAAAAAAACCCTCACGTGTTAAATGTGTCATCTGCGTAGTTTTTTTTCACCCAGTCATTGTTATGAAAAGGCCAATAAACATTCAAGCTCAGAAACACGCTCAACCGAGGGAGTTTCAAAGGCAAGAATAAATGTGCATGGATAAAGTTAATGTTAAGTATGGCCCTTAAAAGATGTTCTAAAAATTGAATTGCTCTTAATTTGAAAAGGTTATAATTAACACACAAGACTGAACAAAACTATAAAGTTGAGGTTGTGATAAATGTCATATTGTTTTAATACAAAACTACAGTATTTAGCTGTCAATTGTTATACATTACTGTAGTTCAGCCTTAGGCTAAGTTTGCACTATGTGCCTGTATTGTGTGAGACAGGAAGAGATTTTAATATACACTGTATGTCAAATCAGACTATGTATTGACAAATACCAAATAGAAAAGTTAAAAGGTTTCTAAAACTTTGTGTTGCTAATTCAAAACACTTTTCAGATTGTATCCTCTAAACAAACACAACAATAATGCGGGGGAGACTTTTTTTGTGCTCCACAAAATAAGATTAAAGTTTATTTAGGAAGACAGAGGCGGTGCCCATGATGTGTGTGATGGCTAGTGAGAAAGGGAGTGTCGGGTAGTATGGAGAAAGCTCTGGATAAGGATCCAGAAGATATTTTCACAGCCGGCTTACTATAGTGGGTTATTTCCTTGCATTCAAATGGCGGGGAAGGAAACAAAGGAGCGGATGTGTGCAGGATACAGCAGATCACTCTGGACAAAGAAAGAGCCACTGGAAACACAAACTGGGCTTCCATGTAAACTCTGGAACTCTGGGGAGGTTTCCATTCATAATTAAGCAGTCTTAAACAACAGAGCAACCGAATGGCTCTCACTCAGCACACTGTTTAAAGGCTGTGATCGTGATCTCTTTAGTGGAGCACAACATCAGGGACACGGTGTTCTCTTCTTCTTCTTATAGTACACAGAGATATGCTGAAAATAGAATGGTCCAGAAGAGAGAAGATTGTTCTTGGGCAGTTCAAAATGGGGGCACCAGACTTCCCACAATGCCACAGGGAATGGCTATATTTTTGCATTGTCAAATTCCATTATTATCTTTAACCAGAGCTAATGGAGTTGAAGCGAGTGTTGCTCATTACCTCATCCCTCCCAGCCCACCGATAGAGAAACAGTACCTGTTGGCTTGGTTCTCCTGGACAAAAGGGTAGCAGGTGATGAGGTAGCTTGGTATGGGAGTGGTTTCCACCCCTCCACCACTTCCTCCTCCTCCTCCTCCTCCGCTCCCTCCTCCACCACCGGCCTCTCCAGAAAGACTCATGCTGACCAGGGTTCCTTCAAGACCTTTCTTCTGTGGGATGAATGGTTCCACTTCGGCTGAAAGCTTCACATCCTGCAGAGAGACAAATGAACAGCCATTACTATCACACCATGAGCGACGGCAAGGACCACAGAACATCCATCCATCTATCCATTAGCTACACTGCTTATCAGTTGAGGGTCGTGGGGGGGCTGGAGCCAATCTCAGCTGACATTATGAGAGAAGGAGCACAGACCTATTTGTCAAACTGCTGATATAAAGTTGCTCGAGTAAATCACAACACTCTCTGCTTCCTTTTTTTTCAAGGCCTTGTTTTTTGCCTCCTCCATATCTGTATCATCCAATCAAAATAAGTCTAAAGACGAAACTCTCCAGCATCAGCTCTCAAAACACTGAAAACTACAACAGCATGACACAATCTTTCTGAGCCCAAGAATGTTTAGGTGCTGCATGTCTGACAGGGACAGAGTGAGCTGTACAGCCTCTCATTTATTTAGGGCAATGCATTTCCTCATTCTGTTCCAGTCTGTTCACAGTCTGCCTACAGCTGGTTTAAGCGTCTAGTGACACAACTATCAAGTACAAGGACATAAAACATTCTGAGTTCATAAAAGGTATAGCACACAGCTGCCAAAGGATGTAAGTCAAAAACCGACTTGGAACGGCTTCATTTTAATATGTTGACAGGAGACTCTGTACCTCAAAGCCAAAAGGAGAGAATGCTAATTTTATAAATGGTAAAATCTGATAAACTATAGCTGCACTGAACACTGATGATGTACGGTGATAGTAGATGTAGATTTACAGATTTAGTTTGAGGCATAATAAATAATAAATATTCTGTTTTTAACTGACACAACAAGGGACGAATACCAGGCTCAAACGTGTTATAGTCATAAATGGTTTTATCAAATGAAGGACCAAGCAGAGATGGAAGACCCTGACATCTACCATCTAGTGTTTAAACTGCTCCCCACAATAACTCAAGTTTTTGGCCAAATGCAGAAAATGATAAGACTCTTCATATTAAATAAATCAATGCTAGTGACCGATTAGAGCAAAACATATATGTCTCTTTCTTAAACCCTTATAAAGAGTTGAAGGTATCAGGGGAATCAAAAATATCCAATAAAAAAATTATTAAAGCAATTCAGTCAAAAACCCAAAGGCACAATAATGACCTGATTAAGTCACTGTGCACCGACTCATGGTCTTCTTCTTGTCAGTCTAGTTTTATGCTTGTCAAGATTTATAGGCTGATCATATCAAACCAACACTCAGACTGTTATGGAAAACAAATGATAGAGCAGACAGAGAGGTCAAAGATTAGAGATCAGGTGAGAGCAGGTTTTGGAATAAAAAATAAAATCAAACCACAAGCTCCACCAGCCACTTCTGACTAGTGCTCTGTAGTAAAGTAGAGATATTAGATTGTTAGATTATGCTTATTAATGGAACAGTTAAGTATAAAGAAATGAGACAATCCAAAATTTTCTCAGTTTACAGGGATTTGGGAATTATCAAAGAGATGATCATGTCATGAAACTTCAAAACATTGAAGTACCTGACATTTACAAGTAGAAGCAAACGACTAATTTTTGCCATGACCGAAAAATAACACAACTACCCTTCTTGTTTTGTTAACTGTCTATTAACTCTGCTATCCGTCTAGAAGCATCTTTCACACCTCTCAGTGCTCCTCACTTAACATCATGTTGACACTGGTCTACCCCAAGTTAGCAGGTCTGTGCGAGAGGTCCCATTCAAGATAATCTACTATTCTGCAGAGGATGAGGAGAGGTGACAGGGTTTAGAGTACAAAGACGCCCCCTCACTTCTGAAACAGTGGTCGGGATGCATGAATAGAGGAACAGTGCGGCCAGTGGATGTCAGACAGACAGCTATTGTTTTCCACTGCTACTGACTGTGGGTGGATCCCTCAGTTTTCCTTAGGTGATCTATAGGAATCCATCCTACCAAAAAAAAAAAAAAAAAAAAAAAGGTCATGGTGAATGGAATCTGTTTTGCTAGTTCAGTACAAAAGAAACTACAAATATAAATACAGATTTAATTATTTTTCTTACTACGAAAGATTAATAGCAGATGCCTGGACTGGAAGGATTTAACGCCACAGCGGTTGGTGTCTGAACCTGTACGATGGCACAGTGTGGCTGATAGGCTGTTGGTATAGGATTATGTTTGAGAGGATAAAGTAGGGACAGTGCTGAAGGATAAGCTAATTACATACCGAGCCGCAGCATGAAGGCCACAGTCGCTCAGTAATGGTGAATCTTGAATTGTGAACGGAGAAATCTGACTAATTAGACTAACTCGACTTTTGAAGAAAAGGGGTCGAGTGCCGGTTCCGAGGAGGAATCTCTTGATTCAACCATGAGTCTTTGTGCATCTCTGTGTCAGTGAGAATAGCTGCGATTGTGAAAAAGACAATGAGGTCAGAACCCAGATGTGCATCCGCTGAGGATGACAGAACTCGGGGGAGGTTCAACTGGGGGCTACTGATCTCACAAGCCTCTGTTTGTCCATGCGTGTTCACACCAGTTGCTTTCCATGTACCACCACCACACACTATGTGCTTCTGTACAAGAGCAGCAGGGTGGGCTGTGTACGACGTACAGGAGCATGCAGATGCAGTTTATTGGGAACACCTACTACAAAATAACATACTGCAGTCTGATACAACAGTTCTCGTATTGACTCCTACCTACATGGAGGCTGTGAGGTTTGGTTTGAGAGGAGTTGGCACAAATTCATGAACATTTAAGAGGAAGTAGTTTTTAATGCTGTTGGATTTTTGTGCAAACTAGGATTGTCTCCAGATCCCTCAAAGGATTAGGAGCGTAGATAGATATGGAGGACAAAAGACAATAATTAACAATAATAAAAACACAGATGACCTTTAAATCTTCATGCAGCAGAACTGTTGTTGTTGGCTTCCATCTGCATGTAGATACTAATCTGCAGTCTGAGAGTAGACAACCACATGTTTTGGAGCAGCCTGTCCTGTGTGTGTAGACTCATCGATGTAACATGTAGCTGGACACAAACCCAGGAACACAGGCTAAAGTAGAGATATTAGATTGTTAGATTATGCTTATTAATGGCACAGTTAAGTATATAGAAATGAGACAATCCAAAAATGTCTCAGTTTTCAGGGATTTGGGAATTATCAAAGAGATGATCATGCAGCAGAACTGTTGTTGTTGGCTTCCATCTGCACGCAGATACTAATCTGCAGTCTGAGAGTAGATAACCAGCCTGTCCTGTGTGTAGACTCATCGATGTAACATGTTGCTGGACACAAACCCGAGGAACACAGGCTGAACTTCCTGCATGTCGAATGGAATGTCATACATGCAGAAGAACCAGACATTCCTCCCGAGTCGCTCATGAAACCTCCCCGCCCCATCGACACCTCTTCCCCGGCTCCACATTCCTGCTGTGATTGAAACCTCTCTGTGGAATCTCCCTGTCCCCGGGCAGGTTTCTCCATACGGTCACATTTAAAAAAAAACACACAAAAAGCTGCACAACACACGACCTGCGCCGTCAACATGACAGCTGGGGCTGGTTAGCTTACAAGCTAGCTAGCGAGCAAGCTAGCTGGCTGGAGGGAAGCTAACGTTTATCTGGCATTTAAAGGGTTTAACTCGGGTGAATGTTGTCATTAAAATACATTTATGGCGTTTTTTTAATTAAAGAGGATAAACACATGTGCAACGTAACGAATGGGAATAAATGCATTGTCTGTTTTTGTATTTCCCAATGAGCTGCGGGTACCGTTAGCTGTTTTAATGTTAGCTCGCTAGCCCCATGGAATAACAGGGTCGCTGCTCCCTGTTGTGCTACACAACCCGAAAAGAGCTTATTGAAATTAAACATACGTAACACTGCTGGTTGTAGAGTCAACACACAGAGAAGTTGTTATATAAATGACAATCACGACAAAAGGAGAATTGGGCCTCGGCGGCTTAAAACTAACGTTACCTTCCCTCTTTCCTCCCCAACAAGCTAACGTGTTAGCAACAGAAAAATGTTAAAATAAACTCTCTTTACCTTATTGTCACTCGCGTCCATGTCAGTCAGCCTCGCCGCCGCGAACCCTCATCGACCCCAGGGTGGACGTCAGGAGCTGGGTCGCTTTAACTTCCCCATCGTCGACAGAACCGGTAATAAAGGCGATGGTGGTACTGGTGCTACTGGTGGTGGTCGTGGTGGTGGTGGTCACCGGGGGCTGGAGGGTCTGTCTCCCCCTTGCAAACTGCTGCTGCTGCGTCAGCTGGCGGAGCTCGGACCAGCCTGTGGTCGCGGAGCAAACTGCTGTCACTGTGGAAATGGGAGTCACCTGGGACGGAAGCCGAGCAAGCCCAGAAAGCGAAGCGGTGTTGTGTTGTGTGTGTGTGTGTGTGTGTGTGTGTGTGTGTGTGTGTGTGTGTGTGTGTGTGTGTGTGTGTGTGTGTGTGTGTGTATGTGTGTATGTGTGTGTGTGTGTGTGTGTGTGTGTGTGTGCGTGTGTGTGTGTGTGTGTGTGTGTGCTGTAACAAGGGTTGCAAAGGGGCGGAAAGTTTAGCTCGGGAATTTTGGGAATTTTGAAAAAAAAAAATACGCAAATTAAACGCTGAGCAATAAAAACATCATTGAAACTCTATTTGAAAGATGTATGGAATGCAGCACACACTTCACGTTGAGTTTCAGCCCTCCACTGTGCATTCTTCCATCACATGCACAGATAACTCCCAGCATCCTTCACTCTACAGCAGGACTATTGAGGCCTGCTGTAGAGTGAAGGACTAGTCAGGTAAGTTTCGATGATATTACTGGGGAAAATATATTAGCATGCTGATTGAGGATTGTTCATCTGTTCATCTAGCCTATTTCCATTAATTTATCCATCAATTGTAAAATATGTTTACAGACGATTCCAATTGTTTGGCTAACTATTTATATCACTGGCATTGCATGAGTGTTTTTTTACAAACTTTTTTCTCATCTTATTCTACAGAACAATGCCACGTGCACTATCTCATGTGTGGAGTCATTTCACCCCATCCAATGTAGAAGGAAACGCTGTGTACATTTGCAAATACTGTGCAAAGACCTATGTTAAGAATGACACAACGATGCAGAAGCGTATAGTCAAGTGCCCAAAATTTCCTCAGGGCTCAAATCAGCCTATGACAAAACAAAATGTTTATATTTATGTCTGTATATGACAAGGTAAATACAGTTAATATAAATTATCCACAACATTTCCAGTTTATTCCCGTATATTTCCGTTAATTCCCATGGAAAGTTTCCACCTTTGAATATTCCCGGAATTTTTAACCCTAGCTGTAACACACAGGGATTCGAGTCAAAGCGAAAGAAAAGTGTCTCTGCGGCTCGTTCATCAGTTAAAAACAGTTTTTATTCAACTCCACGTTCATCCCGTCACACAGTCCAAAGGCAGCTGAATCCTTTCTTAGTGCTGAGAAGAAATCTGTTTTATTACCAACAGTATACATTAAATACTGTGTACACGTTTTTCATACACATTCTGGACTTTTTTAAATGTTTTTTAAAGTATTTTTTAATTTTTTTTACAGAACTGAAACATTTGTGTGTGTTGCACATGGATCTGCCAATCGGGAAACATGAAAAAACAAAAATAAGTGTCGGTGATTTCCTCTCATCGGGACAAAGACAACACGCGTCTGGTGGTTCTCAAGTCTCCTTCAACTCGTTGGCATTCTTAAAACCTGTGCTGTGTGTCTTGTCTCAGAGGGGTTTACTGGAAGAAGCACAGTAGCATACGTTATGGATGTATTCAAACATGCCATTTTTTCCTCGTCTCCGGGCTTTACAGGCCATCATGTGAGCTTGCTAACGATGGCTTGGTTCAGAGAGTTCAGCTGATTTGTCCATTTGTCTAAAGCCGTGTAGCGAGCCCCCCCTCTCTTCTGGTAGTCCAGTTCTAGTAGCTGGTTAACTTGGTCAATGCGGCCGTGGATTGTGCTGAGGAAGAGAAGAACAGAGAGTGAGCAGCAGGGCCACACATGTTGAATTGGAGGAATATTAGATTAAATCAAAAGTGTGTTGTTCAGCTTCCCGTATTTACACAGAAAAGGTTTCGGACATGAACTCGGGAACTCAAAAAAAAGTCTACAATAATAAGGTCTGGATTTTCTCTGGAGTTTCACATTTACACATGAAGCAGCAGGAGACTCTCTGGTCTGTATGGAAGCAGCATGCAGGACATGACACATCAATTCCTCTGCAGAGATTAGTGTTTTGTTTACATCAACATGTGTCAACCCATATCCACAAAAGCTCTTAATTTTCGTTGTCTTTTCAAGTTGACATCTTCGTCTTCTATGTTTATGGCTCTTTTTTTTTCATCCGCAGATGTTAGTATTCTTTTTTCTTTCAGTCCTGCGTCCATCACACACTAGAAACGTCACCAAGGTGCCAACTCGCTCACGGTGAATCCTCCAGATTATTTCTTGCTGTATTCTCAATTTCAGGAGATTATGCGGAGATCAGGGCACATCTGAAAGCAGCTGAAATCTGATCTGGCTGCTTACTGTGATGTGAGACAATGCAGAAATGAAAACAAACAACATTTCTTCAGGTAGCAGTAAGACTGTCCAACCAGAGCTGCTCACAGTGGAAGCACCGCCACACAGCTGCACTTTAACTCGGGTTTAACCCACTTGACTGCATAATTCATTTCTGTCTGTGCAAATCAATGGCTTATGTGCAATCCGTTGTATAAAACAAGGGGTTTGTATTTGTCTGCATTTAATTGAGTGGTAATAATGAAAACACAATCCCTTCAACATCGCAGAGCATGACGGCCAAATGTCAAAATGATGAAGTCAATATTTCTCTCAACAGTTTCAGTACTTATGAAGCGAGAGTAATCTGCGGCTTTCCCTTGCAAGACATTTTTCTCACACCTGCCTGGACAAAATGATGCCTGCTATGAGGAAATAGAACTCTTTACAGGAAGGTAGTTATTAAATCTCTTAGACTTCTCAGCAATAACGTGAGAAAAAACTTACTTATCCAAGATACACTGCACCAGCAAACTCTCCACATCACACACGTCAATGTTCAGCTCCTGAAACACAACAACAAATCAGACTCGTCCTCAAATCTGTAAAGAAGTTGATCAACTAGTCTTATTTAACATTAAAGAAGTTCAACGCACTGCAAATCTTGTGGTAAACATTGTGTTTTAACAAATAACCCATGGAGAAAGTAAACCATGCAAGTATGTAAAGTAATAAATACATAGAGTATGTGTGGAAAAAAGCGTTTGGCCTGCGTTTTTTTTTTTTCATAAATATCTCTGCACTATTTCTAAAGACATTTTTTAAAAAGTCAAAAAAACTGCCAACCTCAATGTTACACAAATTGAAAAATAATCCTCAATCCTCAATGAAACCAGAATTTCCTTTACTGAGAATGGGCAATGGCCTTCAGTGCAAATATTGCCAATAATACTGAATGTGATCAAAGAGGAAAGACAACATAATGTCACTCTGAAGGAATTTTTTTTATGATGTTGACTTACCTTAGAAATGAAAGGGATGTGTATTCTTGTGTAGGGTTTGATGAGTTTGATAAGTACTTGAGTTCTAATATTCCTCAAGAGCTCTGCAACACAACAACACACAATCAGCAACACTTTAAAAACACACAGCACTTTTTCAACAGATGTATTAAACACGTGGACTGAGGTCCCGGTCGCCACTCACCCTCTATGTGCTCTCTAATGAAGGGGTCGTCCATTATGTTACTGTGATTTGTTTTCAAAATTTTCTCAAATTCAGTAATGTCATTGTTCTGGTAGGCGCTGGAAAGGAAAAACAGACAGTGTTGTTATAGTGTGTACATTGTGATCCGCCAGCCACAGAACAATTCTCATCCAAACACATCGCATTGTATGTAAATACTATTCTTATAACAGTTTTGGGTGTGGATTCCTGGCTATTAAATGACTAGGAAGGCAATATAAGGTCCGTTCATCTGCACACAACCGAGCTGTTAAACTAGGAGGCAATCTGGACAAAAGGGAATGAGAAGTCCAGATGAAACCCTGACCGAAGGCTTTAAAGTCAAGAATCTATGTCAGAGAGATAAAATATCTATTCAAAACATGACAGAAGCAGTTTTTATTATTTGAATTGCGGGTCCATTTGTATGATTTCAGCCATCAACAATAACATGAGACTCCTCATCAACTGGGTTGTGACACGAAGATGCAGAGTCAAGTGCTAAATGCTGAGTATGAAATGTTAAAACACATAGAGAGAGAATAATTGTGTTATGAACAAAAGCCATCTTACCAAACTGCATGCTTACCTTACTAAGTTTGTCATTGCTAGGATCTCTGGGTCGTTTTTGTATGGTTTGGCCTTTGAGGGAAAAAAAACAGGGAAACAATGTAAATGGAACTCAAAAATCTTCATATACATTCAGCAGTTCATTCTGATTACACACCGGTACAGATCTAAACTTTATCAAAATTGCAGGCTGCACAAAGTTATGTTGCAACTAGTCGTATTTTCTCTTCTTTCATATTCTTGCAGTACATGCACAAGTAAACATGTAAAACAAACGTTATACCTCTTGTGAGTCAAATGGGTTTATTCCTGACTTCATCAGCATGTTGGCTAAGACCAGGTACTTCAGGCATGTTGTCCTTCGTGGGCTCCCGGACTCGTCGTAGTTTTTAAAGGCCTCAAAGAAGTCTGTGTGAGCTTTCTCAAACTCCCCCTCTCTCAGGTGCATCTTCCCGCCACACTCTGGTTGGGAGCAAACAAGAACAGGTCGTTCAGCAAACAGCCACAACAGTGACACATCAGAAAGCTACACGTCCACCATCGTACCTCTGATAACTCCCATGATGAGCGGGTGAGGAATGGCAGATTTGATGTGAAGTGACTGCTCATACAGGGCTTTCAATTTCTTGTTGTTTTTCTGTGCTGTGTACATCTGGATCTCCAGAGCGTAGATCTCCAGCAGCTGTGTGCCTTTCTTCAGATCATCCTCCCCATCATCTGTCTGCATGTCATATAAAAACAGAGCAATCACCTATTAGATAATGAGGAATTCAAAATAGCAATTATTCATATCAATTTAAGGCAAAACGTTATTGCATGTTCAATAAAAAAAAATTGTAATAATGACCCAATTACCTGACATGACTGATGAAGTTGCCTAAGGATCTTCTGCAGTTTCCCATACTCTTCTCTCTCCAAGTACAGCTTCCCCAACTACAGGGGAGGAATGAAAAAACAGCATTTCTGAGCAAACGTTTTCCTGATAAATTATTTTGTGAGATCAACTCGAACCTGTTTATAATCTGTGTGTACCTTTGTGTTCGTTTTAAACCACAGTCTGTCATTTTTTGCATCTTTCAAAGCCTCGAGTGTGGTTTCATAGAACTCCTGTAGCAAGTCCATCTAGCAACATGGGAAACACGATTAAGCATTTCAAATAGTTGATTCTCCAAGCTACCGGGTTTCACTCCATCTCATGTTTATACCTGTTTGGAGGTAGAGATATAGTCCAGGATGGAGTTGATAGACTTCTCCGAGTAGTTCCTGGTGACGGCACTTCTGATGTACGTGAGCAGCTGCTTGTACCGGTTCATCATCTCTGGGAAGTTGGTCTGCAGGGTCAAGATACACGGGAAAACAATCACTCATCACACAGTCATTCACTTCAACGGCACATGTTGCGCGGCATACCAATTTGAAGTTGATCTTGATCATCTGCTTCAACGCTTTGAATCCCCATTCTCCTTTCTCTCCCTCCAGCTCCAACACCTGATCAGGACACGAGATGGAGAGTTGTCAACACAAGTCACATCAGACACACACACACACAGTGACAGACAACATGTTGTGTTAGGCAGCACCAGCACTCCACCTTCTGGAAGCTGCTGAGCGCTGCTTTGGGATCATCCTCCTTCAGGGCTTTGGAGTTGTAGTACTGGTTCTCGAGGTCCACGTTGGGCTCCGAGTTGCTGTCCTCTGAGTATTCCTGTTGTTTGGGAGCACATGTACGTTCGTGAATAACACACACCAGTAACTCTCAGCTAGCTAACACACACCGCTAATCGTAGCAAACAGTCCTACTATCCACCAGCAGGGCTTGTTTACCAGCTTGTTGTTGTTTACTGGACAGTGACACCCAAACAGCTAAAAAGCACAAACCCTCAATTAGCTTCCCGGCTGGGTTAGCTGTTTATTAACAGTAGCCAGGTAGCCTAACTGCCGTTAGCCCGCTAGGAGGCTAACGACAGTCACCCGCCCTCCGCTTAACATTAGCCGACAAGCTAACTAGCTAAACAGCTAGCCCCAGCCCGCACTGTGCAGCTAGCGCCCAGCGGAACACAAACATGGAGGTTTGGTTTGAATTCGGTCGCAAGTACCAGGTCGTAGTCTTCCTCGTCGTCGCACATGAAATCGTCTTCCATGTCGGACATGTCGGCGATGTGTGGGATCCGGCGGCGGAGACAGACGCTGGCCCCGGCCTGTGCTGTATTCGGCAGCGGCGGTGAGAGGACGCTGTGTCAGGCAGGGCTCACAGGAGCAGCAGCCGCTTCTCGTCCATAGATGGCGCTGTTGGACCGTCTCAGATAATAAGAAGCGACATTCTACTTTAAAAGAGGATTCACCAGCTGCAGTGATCTGGAAGAGTAACGTTTCTATAATGTAAATTTTTATACAAGTTTACCTGGATGTAGAAGAGTGATGTTTCTATATATAACTTTTTATATAAGTTTACCTGTATGTAGAAGAGTGATGATTCTATAATGTAACTTTTATATAAGTTTACCTGGATGTAGAGGAGTGATGTTCCTATATATAACTTTTTATATAAGTTTACCTGTATGTAGAAGAGTGATGATTCTATAATGTAACTTTTATATAAGTTTACCTGGATGTAGAAGAGTGATGTTTCTATAGTATAACTTTTTATACAAGTTTGCCTTGATGTAGAAGAGTGATGTTTTTATAATGTAACTTTTATATAAGTTAACCTGGATGTAGAATAGTGATGTTTCTATAATATAAACTTTTATAAAAGTTTACCTGGATGTAGAAGTGGGATGTTTCTATAATATAAACTTTTATATAGGTTTACCTGGATGTAGAAGAGTTATGTTTCTATAATGTAACTTTTATATAAGTTGGCCTGGATTTAGAATAGTGATGTTTCTATAATATAAACTTTTATAAAAGTTTACCTGGATGTAGAAGTGGGATGTTTCTATAATATAAACTTTTATATAAGTTTACCTGGATTTAGAAGAGTGATGTTTATGTAACTTTTATACAAGTTTACCTGGATGTAGAAGAGTGATGTTTCTATAATATAACTTTATATAAGTTCACCTAGATTTAGAAGTATAAGATCTATTTTTATATAAGTTTACCTGGATGTAGAAGATTGATGTTTCTATGATATAAACTTTTATATAAGTTTACCTGGATGTAGAAGAGTAATGTTTCTATAGAATAACTTTTATATAAGTTTTCCTGGATGTAGAAGAATGATGTTTCTATAATGTAACTTTTATATAAGTTTACCTGGATGTAGAAGAGTGATGTTCTTCAGTATAACTTTTTATAGAAGTTTACCTGGATGTAGAGGAGTGATTTTTCTATAATATAACTTTTTATTTAAGTTTACCTGTATGTAGAAGAGTGATGATTCTATAATGTAACTTTTATATAAGTTTACCTGGATGTAGAAGAGTGATGTTTCTATAATGTAACTTTTATATAAGTTAACCTGGATGTAGAATAGTGATGTTTCTATAATATAAACTTTTATATAAGTTTACCTGGATGTAGAAGTGGGATGTTTCTATAATGTAACTTTTATATAGGTTTACCTGGATGTAGAAGAGTGATGTTTCTATAATATAAACTTTTATAAAAGTTTACCTGGATGTAGAAGTGGGATGTTTCTATAATATAAACTTTTATATAGGTTTACCTGGATGTAGAAGAGTTATGTTTCTATAATGTAACTTTTATATAAGTTAACCTGGATTTAGAATAGTGATGTTTCTATAATATAAACTTTTATAAAAGTTTACCTGGATGTAGAAGTGGGATGTTTCTATAATATAAACTTTTATATAAGTTTACCTGGATTTAGAAGAGTGATGTTTATGTAACTTTTATACAAGTTTACCTGGATGTGGAAGAGTGATGTTTCTATAATATAACTTTATATAAGTTCACCTAGATGTAGAAGTATAAGATGTATTTTTATATAAGTTTACCTGGATGTAGAAGATTGATGTTTCTATGATATAAACTTTTATATAAGTTTACCTGGATGTAGAAGAGTAATGTTTCTATAGAATAACTTTTATATAAGTTTTCCTGGATGTAGAAGAATGATGTTTCTATAATGTAACTTTTTATAGAAGTTTACCTGGATGTAGAGGAGTGATGTTTCTATAATATAACTTTTTATTTAAGTTTACCTGTATGTAGAAGAGTGATGATTCTATAATGTAACTTTTATATAAGTTTACCTGGATGTAGAAGAGTGATGTTCTTCAGTATAACTTTTTATAGAAGTTTACCTGGATGTAGAGGAGTGATTTTTCTATAATATAACTTTTTATTTAAGTTTACCTGTATGTAGAAGAGTGATGATTCTATAATGTAACTTTTATATAAGTTTACCTGGATGTAGAAGAGTGATGTTTCTATAATGTAACTTTTATATAAGTTAACCTGGATGTAGAATAGTGATGTTTCTATAATATAAACTTTTATATAAGTTTACCTGGATGTAGAAGTGGGATGTTTCTATAATGTAACTTTTATATAGGTTTACCTGGATGTAGAAGAGTGATGTTTCTATAATATAAACTTTTTATAGAAGTTTACCTGGATGTAGAAGAGTGATGATTCTATAATGTAACTTTTATATAGGTTTACCTGGATGTAGAAGAGTGATGTTTCTATAGTATAACTTTTTATACAAGTTTCCCTTGATGAAGAAGAGTGATGTTGCTATAATGTAACTTTTATACAAGTTAACCTGGATGTAGAAGTGTAATGTTTTTATAAAATAACTTTTACATAAGTTTACCTAGATGTAGAAGAGTGATGTTTCTATAATGTAACTTTTATATAAGTTAACCTGGATGTAGAATAGTGATGTTTCTATAATATAAACTTTTATATAAGTTTACCTGGATGTAGAAGTGGGATGTTTCTATAATATAAACTTTTATATAAGTTTACCTGGATTTAGAAGAGTGATGTTTATATAATGTAACTTTTATACAAGTTTACCTGGATGTAGAAGAGTGATGTTTATATAATGTAACTTTTATACAAGTTTACCTGGATGTAGAAGAGTGATGTTTCTATAATATAACTTTTATAAATTCACCTAGATGTAGAAGTATAAGATGTATTTTTATATAAGTTTACCTGGATGTAGAAGATTGATGTTTCTATGCTATAAACTTTTATATAAGTTTACTCGGATGTAGAAGAGTAATGTTTCTATACAATAACTTTTATATAAGTTTTCCTGGGTGTAGAAGAATGATGTTTGTCTAATGTAACTTTTTATATAAGTTTACCTGGATGTAGAAGAATTATATTCCTATAATGTAACTTTTTATATAAGTTTACCATGAAGTAGAAGTATAACATGTATTTTTCTATAAGTTTACCTGGATGTAGAAGTGTTTAGTTTCTATAATATAAGTAGAAGTGTGATATTTTTATAAAATATCATACATAATATAACACTTTTTATGTTATAGGTAGTAACAAGTGAACAATTTTACCTATTATTTAAGTTTTTGTGTCAAAATCATCAAGTGATCATTACCTAAATTGAGCCATTTTTTAATTAATATATATTATTTTCTGAAAACTATTGATAGATTGATAAGATCACTCTCACGATGCCTATAGTAAAGGTGGGGATATTTTTAACTACTTCACTGGGTGGTCTCAGACGTAATAGTACTGTCTTGAGCTTATCAATATCAACCACTACCTCAGAAACTGTAGTGATAAAACACCTGATGACAAACCAGAAATACTCACACAAAAAACTACAACGACAACACACACTGAGTGCTTCAGGTTCTGAATCTTTCCCCACTGAAGGTGTGAACACTTTTACAAAAGCTCAGTCACTGGCAGGTCAAGTTCAGTGCTTCCCTCAGAGGTGTAGACTAGATTACTTTTTAGAATACAGGACAAGATGGTGAATATCCCTTATAGATACTTTGAAGTAGCTCCAAATTATTCTTACATATAGAGCTCGAGTAAACGTGTTAGTTTCCACCACTGGAATCATCCCGTGAACTCCTGTGTGAACCAGACTCGTGTTAAATGGATCTTGCGTGAATGCCTTGGCCATTGGCGTGCGTCACGTCCCTCTACGGCCTCGCTGTGGTCATCCCACATGCAACCATGTGAAAGATTTTATTACTGAAGACATAACTTTACTGTTCCGACAATTTACGCAATCGGCTTGTGTGTCCGCAAGTTATGTGTCATAGGTTTATTTCCAAAAAGTAATGAGAGCGGGTGAAAAACTCAAGTCCATCATCCTAAGCCGTCATAATATTTACAATATCCAGACATGAATCACCACCACCGCTGCTGGAGGGGAGAGTGTATTCACACACTGACGTGTAACTCGAAAGGCAATAAGAAGTGTCACAGACAGTGCATGCTCCTCACTCATTTTATCTTTTATGTGTGCACTGACAGATTTATTGCATCTCTTACATGAAGCCATACTGCGGGTGTCGACTGGTTTTCACACAGAAACATGCAAATATTCTAATTGCTCGGCATCAGATCTGGTGACACCCATTTGTTGCATGTGTAGGATGCATCATTCCAGCGGCGGTGCGTCCACTGCATCAACAACAGAGTCTGAACGAATGAGCAGTGCTTCTCTACCGGAGTCAACAACACCAAAAAAACAAACTGCGGGTCTGAGACAAAAGACACGTGGGTGCTGGTTCACCCTGATTTGTCATCACAGCATCCTCACACCCTCCTGAAATCACACGGAATTAGGCTTCTTCACACGACTGAAATACGCCATTGTAGTCACAGACTGATTGATCTGTCGACACATTTACAACCTCTCTGATCTCACCGTGTCGGTGGGGAGATGTTGCGGTACTTGACGTGCACAGGAAAACCCCTCCCAGCCCGAGCAACTCTATCTAACAGACCCACCTAGTGCCAAAGACTTTTATTTATCCGACTGTGCCAGGGAGATGGTGCGATAAACACAAGTTCATCGTACCTACTAACCTTATTTAGAGATCGAAAGAGTGGTTCAAAGCCTTATAAACACCTTCCGAGAAGCCCCTCTTCTTTCAGATAATCTTTGATGATTCATCTGATGAAATTAGTTCATTTATAATATTCCTTTGGCGTGGATGTATACACTGGGTTTCTTAATCCGTTTAATCTTTGGTTGCCAAAAACTGTTTTATGCCGAACCTAATAACCTTAATAGAGTTAATATAATCTAATTTCTGACAGTTCCTTAAACATGAGACGAGAGCCTTTAATACATCTCCGGCGTGGCATCTGGCAGCACAAGTCTGTGTACCTCTCTCAGCAGGCTGTCTGCTTGTATACTCTACACAAACGGCTCTCACCACCGAAGCTCTCACACAAGGGTGCTAATCCTTTTTGTACTGCCGCCAACTCCCTTTAGATCATTACTCATGCATGCACACGCAGGCACACACATAGTAATTTACATCATGTGTGTACAGTATATTTATGCTCTACTATACACACCTGCTTGATCATGTGTGCCTGTGCATGCACATATTGTTAAATGCCCCAAA
This sequence comes from Limanda limanda, assembly GCF_963576545.1. NCBI lineage: Eukaryota > Metazoa > Chordata > Actinopteri > Pleuronectiformes > Pleuronectidae > Limanda > Limanda limanda. The sequence continues at coordinate 8,619,384 of NC_083638.1, read as the reverse complement.
AACCTGCTCAGTTGCCAGCCTCGTACAACCTCCCCTGAGGTCATCAAAGCTGTTCTCACTTCTCAACTTGTGCAAGATGCGTGACTAGCCGGTTTGTTTTTCTCTTTTTATTTTTTTTGTTGCTGTTTTCATTTTTACAAGGTATGTAAAAGCGTGCCTCTATTTTATGCAACAACTTGCATCAAGTGGGGGTGTTATTACAGATGAAATCCAATTTCCAAGAGCTGAACCAGCCGCCGAAGCCAAGTCCACACGCACGCCTCCTGCATCACACGCTAGCATAATGTGGTATGTGTGTGGTATGTTGGCTGGGGTTTGGGGGTTTTCTTTTTTCTTGAGTTTGTCTGCATCATAAATTAATTGAGGTTAGAAAAACTTGTATTCTTATTTGGATTAGCTTGTGGATACAGTGCTAAGCAGGACAACTCAATTAAGGGTCAATTAGCAATTTTGTGTTAGAAAAAATATGCAAAACTACTAATTAGAAGTTATTGACATGTCATGTTGGAACATATTTCCTTTTTAATCTTCTTGACAAGAGTTCGAGGAGAAGAACACTGTCACTCTCGTGCTCGTACATATCTTAACATGATCTGAGCAAAGGGGAAAAACCTCTTTTTCAACACTCTCAAGTTCACATTACACAGTAAATGATGTTCGTTTAATTCGTGCAAAAACCTTGGTGTCAAATCAAAACTTAGTTTTACGGAGGGGTTATGTTTCAGACTATTTCTTGGCCAGCTTCAAAAACTGTGGCCCCAGGACTCTTGACAGTAACTGCAAATACCTGTTTCTTATTAAGTTGCACTACTCCTTTAAGGATGACATTCAACACCCATTAAGAGACATAACAAATGTGATAGCAGACATATCTGTGGTGACTGTCAAGTCAGATTCTTTAAACGTTTTTTCAATTATCCCACACAATCATAGATTTAATTAAATGACTTGTTTGGAGACAAGGGACGATGGCATGAGTTTATTATTGTTTCCTAACTGCAGACATGTCACGAAGTCCAGTTAAGCCAAAGCTTTCCCTGAACCACAGAGCACCAGAATATCCCTCCCACACTCGTTGATGTGACTTACCCACGACAATGGCAGGCTAACAGCTCTAAGCTGTCTTGTTTTTATTATTCTCTTTGGCAGATGAAAATAAAAACAGATGTGGGGCATTAAGGACACATCCTGGATGCATAGTGCACGAGGAGTCCCTGTGAAATACCCTGTGACCCCTCCTGCCCTCTCATTTCTCTTCCTCCTCTTCATGTGCTCTCCATCTCGCCTGATGCATTCATCCCTCTGAGTTTGGTTTTAGAAAATCAAACTAGGGGACAGGGTATATTTAGACGCTCTTACATATTTTAAATGCCAAGGCTGAGACTATGGGACTCGTGGTTTCCTCTGTCAAGTTCACTCAAAGCAACAGGACCACATTCAGCAGCAGTCTGACCATTCCATTCAATCTGCTTAAAAATAACTGAACTTTACAATTTCATACTGGGTTCAGTGCGTACAGCCAAGTCTAATTGTTAGAGAAGGTGATTTGTCAATCTGTCTCTGATAACGTCAATAGACACACCATGTTCAGGTCAAAAGTATTCACCTATCAAACAAACCATGGATACTTGATTTACAATCATAAATCAAATAGGCAATGTTAAAGTCAGATCCTCACTGTAGGACGAGCATAAGAGCGGGGATGTGTGTGCAAGTGCTTGTAAACAAAATGAAAGAATAGAGCTAGAACAATTAAACAGGGGTGGGGAACATCTGGCGTCAGGAACGATCACGCTTGATACAGGTTTGATACAGTCTGGGATTTGTGAAGAAATTCATCAGTACAAAAAAAAAATTTAGAGTTACAAATTAAATTCTCACGCAAGCAATCAATTTTTTCAGTTGATAAAAGAAAAAAACAAGTTTTAGATGATCACAGCCTTCAGGGTGGTCCCTCCCAGCTGTACACTGTGCGGGTCACGGTGAACACACACGTAGCTGTTTTGTGTCGTTTCTCACAAGTATCATTGTAACAGTCAAAAAAGAAAGAAAGATGCAGAATGTTGCATTTTTCAAGGGAAATAAACATTAATATTCATGTTTCGTTGAGAAAAAATCCATTTGCCCTAGTTTCAGACACGATCGCAGAAATTAAAAGAGCATTCTTGAGAGTTATTATAACTAAAAACATTTTAAATCCATGGGTTTAAAGGACAAACACTTTTGGATAAATTACCTGAGAGCTAAGAAGCTGAAAGCTCGTTCAGTAGAAGAATTTATAAAACAGGTTATTGTTGCCATTCAGCAGCTGATAGCATCGGTGTTGAGATTTCTTCTCTCTGAGCTGATTGAACCCAACCAAATAAAGCTAGAGGTAGTTTTGGCTAGATATTATGCCTTCATACAAATAATTTTAGTAACCGTTGCTGCTTAGTGTTAATAATGAATCTTTCACTTCTTCACTCATTTCTAACTTCTGATATTAAAGGCTTATTCCCTCAGATTCATTAAACTCACATAGAGTTCCAGGAGCTGTCTGATAAAGTTCTCGAGGTCGGACAGAGAGACTTTGTTGACTTCATTTTGTGACATTGCTTTGGTTTCGAGGATCCGAATGTTTACACAGTCAGGTTTGTTTTGATATAGCTGAAACATAATATTCTTTGCTTCGCTGGACAACAATTTTGCCCCACATTGCATCTCCAGGTTCAAGGATTTTCTTGAAGTAAACAGGTTGCCTAGCAACTATAGCGTCATTGGGAGTGTCTTCCTTTTCACTTCCGTATACCAAAAGCCAGGAGGATGGATTACGCCTGCGCACTTCCGAGGAGGAGGAACGAAGACCTACTGCTATAAAATAGACAGATGCCCGATGTTCATCGCGCTCTGATACAACTAATGTACTGGAAGCCCATTGCTTTGCTGATAACCTGTTCATTGTTTTCTAAATAAATTCTTGATTGAGCAAACTGAGTTCGGCTCTACTTCTCTTAAAGGATAAAAGAACACGCTTTAACATCGGACAACATAAACTTGTTTTTTTCAGATACCAGATCTATCTGAAATGAACCTGTTAAATATCTCAAACTTGAATTATTCTACAATAATTGCTAGTTGATGACGTTTCTCAGAATGTCCATTCACCCATTAAAATACTCTTGGTTTCCAATGTAGTCTGCTCCGGTGCCACCCCTCACCTAAACCACAGGGAGTATGTGGAGACCCCCACAGACAGCTCCTAGGTGTTTGCCCCATATGTGAAAGGGCAACTCTGGACATTATCCAGACCTGATTGATGAGAAAATGGCAAAATGCTGTTTTTTGCAGAGTGAGTCGTTGGTCACAGCGCTGACCTGTCAGAGAATTGTGAGAATGATTCATGACCTTCACTGACAGCAGAGCTCTGAGGACTCGTGGCTGTGAGAGTGCTTGTCAGACCTGGAGTAAAAAAACATCTGCTTGCACATAACTCATCTGACGAACGGCTTGAATGAGTCTTCAGCTTCCACCTACAGTAAATATAGATCGAATGTCGTGCCTGTTACTGGACAGGAAGCCTTCTAACGTTGGACTATCGTCTTCTTCAGGGTCTGTTTCTTTTCGTTCAGATTCACTTTTCATTTTCTGTCTATTGTCTCTTTCTGGCCCACAGCTGTCAGAGTTTTCTTGATCTCTCTGTCGAGGTTGCGACTCTCACGATAAAAAACAATACAGCAAAAGGCTGGAGAAGATTCTGTGGACATTCCGTGAATGGGACATCTGCAGTTATTTGCCATGAAAAACTACAATAGCAGCACTACTAATACGCTTTACTATTGTATTGAATTTGAGTGTCAGAAGTGGCTCAAAACTGCAACAAAGAAAAGAGTCTACATCAGATTGTCGCTATTCAGCTGGTCTATTTTACATATCAGTGAGTCAGCAGTGCGGTGTGTGTGCTTGGATGAGTGAGGCATGTGTTCAAGAGGTGTCTCTGCAAGTCTCACTGGATGATATCACCCCTAGATACTCAATATGACATACTCCTATTAGTCAGCAAAAATAATCTCAGAGAGAGAAAAGTTGGGAAACAAATCAAAGGGCCTCAGAATGACCCGTTCACCCAGAAGTCCGACTCAATCTATCTCCATCCGCGAAGCAAACTAGAGCAGGTCGAGGAACGAGCATGGTCTCATCTCAATGTACCAGCCCTCTGTATGACTCGGCCAAAGATTTAGTTGAAACCAACCAAAGCTCCTGTTTTCATGCAGTAACATGACTATAACAAAGATAATATAGTGACTTCAATGTAAATGGTATATATATATATATATAGTAGAGAGGCTGTTAAACCCAAGTGGGTCTTGACTCCAGTGGGCCTTTATGACTTCCTATGAGCTCCTACTTTCCTCCATTAGGATCCACTTTGTTTATTCCCCCACTCATGAGTTCCCCAGATCCTGAACTGAGAATGGTAGTGGTGCTGCCAGGGAGGCATGCGAGATTTTCCAGTCAGTCACAAATAGTAACTTTCCATCGCATGGAACCGAGGTCCGTGCTGAGAGATTACTTTGATGTACCTGATCTGTCCCTTAGTGGCCTCAATGTTAAAGAGCAACAAATTATAGCTCTTGGAAAGGCCCAGAGTATTTAAGTGGGAGAAAAACCTCTTCATCGGAGTGTTGATTGACGGCCGTTCATTGGCTTTAGTCCTGTTTATGTTTGAGACAAGTGTCCATGTCATGTGTCTGTCTGTGTTGGTGCACACACATGTAAGTTGGTGCATCACTGTCGGGTTGCACAACGTCCCCAGATACAGCTGGTGCACTGTGATCTTCCATTTCCCGCACTCGTTGAAATCACTGCCCGACGAGATAAAGAGCTGCTGCAGAGGTGACAAACAAATCTATCAACACTCTGCTGCGAGTTAAGCTAATATTAAATCACAGAAATACGTCACATCGTCACAGATTACTGTAAACAGAGTTATTTAACAAGAGGCACGATGAAAACCACAGATGTTTCCCCAGTGCATGCGATGCATGAATAAGCTCCCACAGATGATGGTGTGGTTAACAACATTTGGGCAATCCCATGAGGAGGGGAATGAAAAGGACAAATAGCAGTGAAGCATTCAGCATTTTTTCCTCTGTGGTTCCAGATGAGTCAGGGCCTGCTGAGCCTGAGATGAGGCTACAGAACGGAGAAGAGCCTGGAGAACGGCACAAGTCGGGGCAAGACCGGGGCTGACGCCGGGTCCTGGCATGGGGGCGGGGCTACGGCTCAGGAGACCGGGGCCAGTGCTGCCTCAGATGAGACTTTGCACGCAGACGTTTTTTGAACTCAAACTCGATTGCCAAATATTTTGTTATGAGCACAACATTTGTGCTTAGTCTAATAAAACAAATGTTATTACACATATTAATGGTTTTGATTAGGCATGTGGCTCAGGTTCAGCCGTGACCACAGTGAAGGCTGGCCGGCTGCCAGCGCTGCCAATGCGAGTGGAGTAAACTCGTAGGCTGAATGCGTAACACACAGCACAATACGGTAAATCTATATCCTCCACAGTGTTGTCTACGTATAAATTGTCTATGTTATGTTGAAGTCTGCTGACCACATATTTACACAGAAGCAACGGGCTATGGCGTGGCATGATGGGTAGGTTCTCAAACTACCATGCAAACGAATACCTTCGATTTAACGTGTGAGGTTTCAGACGACAAATATATTGTGTTTTGTTTGATTGCATTCCCCTTCCCCCCCCCCTTTTTTTTCCCTTTGGTCTGTCGTCGACCACAGAAAGAAAGGTCAACAACTTCAGCAGAGTAACCTAATATAGAAATCCAGAGTTTTACAATCTGTAAAGAGTTAGGAGGCGGCGGAGAAGAGGGTTTACAAATGGTTCTGGGCATAATTCCCACGAAGGCGGGAATTCCATTCCACTTCACCAATCTGGACATGTTTACCTACAAAACGTGGATGCATGATGCAGTGTCTATGTGTCAGTATCGCCATGTGTGTGTTTACAAGTGTGTGTGTGTTTGTGTGTGGTCAGAGGAGAACCTTGGCTCTCGTGACTCTAGCTGGGGATAGGAGGAGGGGGTGGGGAAGATACTATCAGTCCCTGATTTCTGTGGTTATGATGACATCCAGATAATAGCACGCACGCACGCACACACACGCACATGCACGCACACACACACACACACACACACACACACACAGACACACACACACACACACACACATGCACACACACCACACACAGACTGTCATGCACAACACAACAGATATACATGCACAGGCATCTCCTCTGCTCTCTGCCCGCCACCACCGGCCTCTCTCACACACAGACACACACACGCGCGCACACACACCTAAACACAGACACACACACCAGAGCCTGAAAATTACAGCTTAGCATGCAAGCGTTGAGCAGATGGGTTGCCTAATGACTGTTGTGTACAGTGCAGTGGGAGTGTGCTGCTTTCCCATTACACGTCGTCCTTACAACTCGCTAGACCCCAAAGCGCAGGTCTGGCTTTCATTTACTTTATGTCTTAACTGGCACTAGCATGACATATGTAAGTTGCAGGTGGTCAGACTATGAGAGAGAAAAAGAATGAAAACATATTGGAGACCGCTCTGCACTTGCTTTTTTTCCCCTGTGCAGTCGAGGAGGGGTAATCATCACTTGTCAAAAGCAATGTGAAGTTTCTTATTTGCCGAATTGAATTACTTGATTGAGAAACATCATCTTCTTGTTTCCTTTTGTTTTAATACCTGCTGGTTTCCCCACGTACCCTATCGTGATAAAAGTATTTTGTGGTTGCAGCGTCTACAAACAACAATCCTTCCAGAGGGGGGGGGCTTTAAATGACATCAGTGTGTTAGCGTGAGAGTCAGAGGTAGACTGCTGAGGATCTGTCACGCTTGCTGTCAAAGGATGATTACTGGAAGATGATCTCATTTAATGATCTAATATTTGAAAAGATATCACCCTGCGCTCCTATTATTAAAGGAAGGTAATTTTGCCTCCTAAAATCAACCTGGACTCTTTTCCTGGTCCCTGGAGAACGCGTTGACAATATCCTCACGTATCAGAGGACTTCCAGGAAATGTAATCAATTGAAATTGGAAACATTCAGGAATTCCCCGATTATTAGAGCTAATACAAAGAGACAAGAGAAGGAATTTCCCCAGTAGAGAGCTGTACGGCGGTCTCGTGCTCTGAAGTATTCATCATTGTCCTGCAATTTCTCCCTTTTCAACTCCACTTAGACAGATTTGAACCAAAATCACAGAAACACACGACTTAAAAATCACCACTGGAAGGAACGAATACTCAACAGCTGTTGTTTTCAGTTTACTGGTGACACGCTAGTGGCAATTAGCTTCCGTAATTATGTAATTTGGTTTAATACATCATCATTATCATCGTCATGAGAATGATCAAAAGTATGATTTTATAGACACTGATATAAAACAAGATGAATCTGATGTAGATGTAACCGAGCTTTGGGATATAGGAAATGTTTTTCGCCAGTGTGTTAATGTTAATGTGTAATTTTATTGTTTAGCCGTTTATGGTGGAAGCTAATTAGGATGAAGATTAAAGAATGTGTGAGGTCTGGGTCTACACACTTCCATGTGAGTTCTTCCCTCTGGTTTCAATCCTTAATCTTTTAGACATTGTTTTTTTCATCGAGTAATGATTTATCATTAAAAAGTGATTTATGCTCTTTTTCCCTCTACGACTTTGAGGAAACAAGCGTTTGAATGTGCGTCACATTTGTAAACCTGGAGCTTTGCTTCTTAACCCTGTATTTCCAAACAATGTGCACCATCAATGTGGTCCCCTCATATTCTTCTTTTCCACCAATATCACTAATAATCAATACATAAAATATAAATAGATATAAAAAGTTATATTAATGGAGATTAATAAAGGGCTCCGGTTAACACCATCTGACCTGTGTCCCAGATACAGTCACACAGTCCTGCAGACAAACAAATCCACAGAGACAAACCCACAACAATGCACACATCACGTCACACTCTGGCATTTACTCACACCTACGTTTAACACGTATTTTAAAGGGCATCAGTCAGCGACTCCCTCAGAGCCACAACAGATGGTGACGGAGGTAGTCCCCCTGTGCGTGACCGCTCTGTGTGCATGTTGGGGGGGTGCGTGTGGAACAGACAATAGGGGGAAAGCCCTGTCGGCCAGCTCATCTATACCTAATCTGCCGTTGCATGCAAAAGGTGGAGTGTCAGGCAGCCATGAAGGTAACTTCAGATGGACGAACGGCCGCGCTGCATTACGTCACTTTGTGAGGATGTCTTTGTTTCTGTGAAACCAAACACATCCACATGAATGACATGGAGGACTGGCTGTAATTGAGATGTCAGCGCAGGAAAGGCGTGTTGAACTTCTGTTAGTCTCAGTTTCTCCCCTTCTCGCACGATATCTCCTCCACGATACCTCCCTCGCCCCATCTCCCCTCTCTCCCCCTCCATCTTCCTCCTCATCACTCTGTCTCTCTGTGAGGCGCAGTGCTGTGATATCCTATACACTCTGCACTTTTGACCAGCGGTCCTGGATAATGGTTTTCAGATTCTTCAAGGTGGCCTGAATCTGTGCCAGAGCTGAAAATGGAAAGCAAACACGAGTCCACCACCCTCTGTTCCTACTTAGGCCCAATGTAAGCTGATTATTCAGGTTCTTAGAAATTTCTGTCATGTTTTTTTCATGTGAGACTCGCATCCCTCAATGGCCGCAACAGCAGAGCGTGAGTTTGTTTTATTACCGGCTGTCTTTATGCAATACAGCTTCGGAGGAATCAGGCGATGGTTGCTGGGAGTGGGGGCATGTGCCAAGAAGCGAAGATACATCTCTGAGAAATACCTACATGTGTGTGTCCCAGGTCTTTATGATGAAGTAAACTGTTACAGGTTGTGTGTGGATCAGCAAACACAACATCACATGCATTATTCTGGGAGCTTCTACGAACTCTTCTCTGAACCCTCATGGTTTCGGTGCGTGGTTCCTCCTGACCACTAACTATGTTTATTCTACCAGCCTCCATTTCTTCCCTGGTCGAACAATTCTTGTGGTTTTGGAATTGCCTAATATTTGTGTAGCGATCCACGATTCCACTGCTGGACAACGGAGAAAGTGAAATTGAATATCATAACGCAGTGGTAATATGTTTCATTGCTTTGGAATCTGCTGCGTACACAGTCCATGTCTCAATCAGATCAATGACACGTAATCCCTGCGAGGGCCGTGGTGGGCAAGCAATCACCAGACAGCTGGGGCTACTTTCTATGAATCCGTGACAAACGGTGGATGTCTGAGGTCTCACGCTCGTACACGACTGACTCAACCAGAGTGGATGTGAATCATCCTGCAGGATCAAGATGAGGGAAGAGGAGGAAATTATCAGCCACTTTTACTTCATTCAGGCCAGTAAAGATTTCCTGTCACTGTCTAGTTTGATTCATTCTTCATTATTTCCCCCTGTTTGTTTTACTAAGCAGTTGCAGCAGTGGTCCAGTGTGGACACGGAGTCGCACACACCCCAGTGACCAATTCCATCACTGTGGAAAATACGAGCAGGTTATGGCACTGGTCTTAAAATCTAAGGAAGCTGCCGGTTTAAACTGTAAAACTAGACCCCACATAAACACCTATTACAAGGTCAATCGCTCAGCAGCCACATATCTGCAAGAGAGTTAACTCAACATGGTGTTTTTTGTTTGTTTTATGGCCATCGTTTGCTAATTACCTCTTTTTCAAAAGAGAAAGATGCCGAATAGCACAAAACGAAGGTTCAGCCGTTGGTCCATCAGGACACACATGAGTATTTAAGTGGATTTCATGCCCTTCAGTTCAGTTTTATTCAGGAATACTCTGCTGTCAATGGTAGTTTCAATCACCACTGTGTTGAGCTTTTACCTTCAAACCACCAGAGACTTGCAGATGAAAACTAGACTAGAGCATGTTAAATAATGTGCTCTGTCCCTTCAAAAGATAAATAAACATATCAACTTCAATACTCTGGTGAAAGAAACTCTTTGCACACGAGCAAAAACAACCTGAACGGATCTTCCACGATGTGAATCGCTTCTGTCTCATCCAACTCTGCCCAATTTGTCATTATCTTCAAACAAAGCCATGCAATTGATTGGACAACTCCAACAGATAGATGCCCCGCTGCGTCCCTTGTGGTCTTTATTTGAAGCGTTTTTAATGCATCCTGCCAACAACTTTTTATCCAGCACTAAGCTCGCTGTCTGTGCGGGCCACAGCTGTGAGACCACCTTCAGGGATATGGCAGCCAGGACCGTCTTCTTCGAGAACATTCAAAGCATGATAACGAGCTGGATTCAAGACATTCAAGACAATTTTATTTTTAGGCATTGGCCCGAAGAGCTGCTCTGCTCTTTGGTACAGATGAGACCACATGGGAATCACACAGCAGAAACTTTATTGACGAGCTCTGAAACTGATTAATGTACACATTCCATGTTACAGGATCACATAGTCCCAAACTGGGCGGTATTTAATATCCAGAATGTGAACTGGCGTGTCCAACTGCTGAGTAAGGCCAGCAGTGGGCCGGAGAGGGAAAATACAACTGTGAGCATGCACGAAGGTGTAAGATCAGAAAGAGACAGAATTTTGAAGAATGCACAATGCATCCAAGAAGGTCTGGATGCAGTCATGAGGTCAACAACAGCTTGTAGTCGATATTTTTCTTTTGAAAAACATTTTAAAAAAGAGATGAGGAGGTGAAATAAAGGAATAGAAAATGAAATACTGAATCATTTTTCACTGATGGGAGTGAAGACTCTATGTGCGTGCCTGCCATCTATGTGTGTGTTTTTATGGGGTTTTAATACCCCACCATGTGAACGACCCCTTTCCTGCAGCCATACGCACCATCCTTTACATCACCCCCCTCCAGCTGCATAGGTGTGAGGTGTGTGACAGGAGCGGGCTAGGTGTTCCCGCAGCCCTTAGAGGCGATGAGGCCCGTAAATCGGCCCTGAGGGGTGGTCTGTGAGCCCGCCTCAGCCTTGGCAGGACCCCTGCGCCCAAATTGAAAGCAGACGCCTTTGGAGTTCACTCTCTGAGTTACTACTGTTCAATTGTGATTTACAAGAGTGTGTGAGATATGGAAATCTCTCACGCAACTCAAGATACGGGCTGAGTGAAAGCACATTGTGAAACAGGCCCCTCCACCCTGTGGGAAGGACTAATCTGTGAACGCATGCTATCCCTCCATTTGGACAGAACTGTTTATTCAGTGTTTTCATCCTTTCAGCCTGTCATCTTCTCAAATAGGGGAACAATGTCCTCTTTGGCTAATGGGAAAAGCATGTCCCAAAAGACAGGCAATCCAGGCTTTCCTACACGAGGGGTACAAGGCTGAAATAATTGAGGGGGAAGTTGGGGGGTTGAGGGTCTGTGGTTGAGGGACTAACCAGTACTATCCTATATGATGAAATAATGACATGAGACAGTTGTTTCTCCTATTAATAAATTCATTAAAACAACATAATTAGTACTTATATGTCAGTAACCTCTCGATAACGTTATTGCACCTCTCGCCCTAAAATGCCAATGGCCAGACCCCCATACTCTCAATACAGTGTCTGTATTTATTCAAGCTGTGAATGTTGTTTACCAAAGCATCATAGAGATGCTAATCACCAATGTCCCCATTTACTTATATATTAAATAAATATACCCATGTTTTAAGATGATAATCGTGTTTTGTGAATTCAGAGATTATTGTATCCAGACTAAAATCCTGACCCATTGTTTAAAAACTAAAGATGCTATTTTAAAACAGAACCATGAGAAAACCAGAAACTCAAATCCTTAAGTCTGCAGAATTGCAAGCAGGATTTTTGCTTTATTCTGCTCAATTTGATGAAAGCCTTCTTCTTGGACTTGGACCAGTTCTTGAAGAACCGACACTTGCACTCACTGACATGCTCGGTGAAGTTGGTCTTAAAGGAACGCAGACCGCTGGGAGTGTTGACATGTTCTTTATAAATACTTCTTTTCGCAGAACACTCACGGAATAATTTTTCTACTAAGCCCGATATCGGAAATGAAACTATCTAGTGCTCCCTTGGAAATCTTTAAAGATCATTAAACAAGTGAATGATTGATTAAAGTGCTCAGAGTTTTTAGAGCGTAAATGACCAGAGATGAGCTTTACTGTTTTGGAGGAAAATGGAGGTCGATGTGATGAAAGTGGTTCTTCCCCCCTTCTCTCTCCCCATTTGGGGAAATGCCCAGAAATATCTTTAATTAATACATTTTATATATATTTTATACTGTCATATTATCTAACAACTGCAGTGCAACCCTTAAGTGCAAAAAGGCTTAAACTGACTAATAAGATAAGATAGAGGCGACGGTTTTCATTGTGTGGTTTTCTGTGGTTTTCCTCTGTCATGGTGAAACATGTCTTTCACCACCTGTCTTGGTGCAACCAGAAACATGGTTCAAACAGTGTGAACACACTATGTACAGCACAGCACATGTTCCAAGTCTTTGCAAAGGCGGGTTTCAACACAACCAGCAGCTACACCCTACAATCTTTGCTGTAATTCAATTTCTTTAGTTAAATTCCCCTCCGGTAAGAAATAAATGAAAACGAAAGACAACTAGCCTGTGGAAAGTTACAGATTTCCTTTTCATCAGTGTGATGAAGCAACTTTTCATCTTTTACTTAATGAGATATGAATATCACGCAGAGTTCAGGTTAAAGGTAAAAACCCTGATTGTGTAGTTCCTCTGGGAGTCATTTGGTAATTGTTTTGATATATCCCTCCACTGTATTCACTCTGCCGGCTTTGTTGCTAAGCAGAATGACAGTGAAGTAAATGTTTCTGCTGCTTTTTATGACTAATTCCCTGCAACAGATGTCACAGGTAAACAGAAACACATGCCGCCCTTGTAGGTGAGGCAGTTTGTTTTGTTTAAGCGGACGACAGCAGCACACCTTTGGTCATTAACCCGGCCGGTTCAGGACATAACTGTTTTTCTAAAGTTATTTCCTCTGGCCTCTCGCATGCATGTTGCCTCACAATGGTCTCTGTTGGACACACGCACCCAAACACGTGTTCACATACACAACACGCACCAGACTCTCTCTGCCAGACAACACCTGCTCTCCACACGAAAAAAATCCAGGTCATCTCCTTGGCTACAAAACTCTCCACCGTTTACGGTAAGTCCTGGCTTCCCCTGCAGGTGATGATGGACTTGAAAGGGGAATTCCAGTAATCTCCCAACCTGGGCTCCTATCAGTAAACACGTGGGAGGGTAAATGAAAGGTACCTAGCTGGCAGTGACGACACAGTGAAAGTGGCTGCGATATAATCGTATGGGGCAACTGCGACAGTCCACAAAATTTCAAGGAACAGTGTTGCCGATAATATTAATAATATATAAGTGTTTGAGTGAGAGAGCTGAAGAGCGGAGTTTGGACGTTGCTGAGAGAAACTATTGCGGCTGAATCTCTTTCCGATGTTGACCATGTCGATGAAGCGATTCCCTTTGATGGCCGTCCCTACTTGTTTGGGCCAGAGTACACAAGCTCGTACAAACAAGGAGGGAGAGGCAACAAGCAGAGAAGGGACAACAAGCTGCTGCATGGTTAAGAAGCTCTGGGAACCGGTGGTGGTTGCCAAAGATCAATAATAACAGTTCCAGCCTTTTATTGATGTAAAACAGCTTTTAGTGGACGCAGTTGCCCCATAAGATAACATTATAGCCACCTATGTCGTGGCTGCCAGCAGAGGTCCAATTCTAAAAGTTTTTGGAAATACCATTAATTTACACACCCACATTTATGAACATAGGACCCAGGTTTAAAAATAGCCGAATTTATCTTTTAATGACACACGTAAAAACCTAACATGCCTTTAGACATGCACTGCACTGATTAATAAGATTCCAGAGCTTTTGGTTATAACGGCTTCGCCACCCTTCACCTATATGTCCTGATTTCTGTGCTGTTGTGAATATCTGACCGAACAATCTCCGACGGAATTCTGTAAAACGCAAACTCCGGAGGAAGCCTGGACCCGATTGTGCAAACGTTCCACGGAGTTCTTGTCCGATATCGTCTCTTGTACCGCCAGACAAATGCTTGGCTACTGACACCGAGCAGTGTGAGGTGAAGGTCAAGAGATTATGATGAATGAAATCACAGAGAAAGCTATGTAAAGAATAGTCGGGAGTGAGGCCATAACATCCACGTTATCACCCAATCACCTGAGGAGCTCGGGGCCAATCACACGAGGCAGAGAGAGAGGAACTTCCTGGCGAGGGAGCTGCTTCAGGAATTCACAGGGATAACTCGTCTGTTCTTCTTCCAGCATCAGCTCCTGTTCACCAGCTCTGCTCTGCCTCTCCCACCCACACCATTAAAAAGACATCCATCCTTACAATGAGACAGAGAAGGAGGCACAGCGGAGATTGAAAGGCCCTGCCGCGGCAGACAGCAGTGCTTTGCTTGTCAAAAATAACCACATGGATCCATCACGTTGGACACAGACGAGTATTTGCGAGCACACTCAAACAAATCCGCGGATTGACTTCCACATGACATCTGCACAAATGAGCCGGTTAGACAAACACCCGTGAGTGATGACTTATTTGTGGAGGCAAACAAACGTTTAAATGCCACTGAGATTATGTTCAGTGTTGAAAGCAATGGATGTAAACTCAATAAACGATATTTGTTCTGGTCCGTGTTTTGAGAAACCCTTCGCTCGCAATGTGTGTGGCGGTGCAAGCGCTTAATGAATCCACGAACTTGTCAGACTTTCGTAACGAGGGTTATGAAAATAAATCACGAAACGCTGGTTCTCGTTAACTTCTATCATAACACATGACACAGACATTCCTCTCGGAAGCCAATGAGCAGTGGAGTGACTCGGTGTTTTGGTTATGGCTCCACTAAAGCCAGTAGCTATGAGAGGATTAAGATGGGACTTCGGATGAATCCAAAACGAGCTCGGCCCCAGAAGGAATCTTATTTGGCCTTTCACTCAAGGGGGGAGTGTTAATTCTGATCATGAGTCTTGTATGTCTGCTTGATGTTTTCACTAATTGCCATTACCGATACAGAAGTGAAGGACAGCTGATTAGTGTGTGGGGGGGGTGGGTGGGCCTTGTGACTCACTGCCTCCCCCGCTGGCCTCTCCTGCTGCCTGAAGCCACATCTCCACCAGTGATTCACACAGGAGTCACTTTCTCTGTTTGCATTTGGGGCTTTGTTTTTTACTTTTAAAAGGCCACATGTCAATTGTGTTAGTGTTTATAGAGCTGAACAATGTGTCTCCAGTTCATCCCGTTGTACAAACGGAGAATAAAATATCCCAGATACAGGAGCTGCCATGTTTTGACGTCATTTGGAGTCGGGAACTGCGCCGGAGTGATGAGGGAATGAAGCTGTGGTATCAAGGTCCTGTCGCTACGCATATTCTTACGTCATTTCTAATTAAAGCAAAACTTACTGGACATATGAAAATGTGGATATACACCAGTGTGAGGCCGAAAATGACAAATTTGACTCTTTTTGTTTGGTTCATGTCCCATCCACTAACATAGTTAATGACCTGTTCTTCAGCCAGCCAGCAGGGGGCGATCAAATCTCTTTGGAAGGGGTTATTTGGTTCATACACAGCTCTCAACAGAAACAGGACAAAAAATACATGAGGAAATTGGTCGACGTCAGTCTTAGTGACTTATTATCTTTCTTATATTACATTTTATGTGTTGAAAATTTCTAGCTAACACGTTAGATTTGTTTCAAATTAAACCAGATAGTTTGAGGAAGGCAGCTGCAGTGTGTTATTCAGCAGGGCTGTGTATGAAGCAGCATGTGGTTGGGAAACGCTATCACACAAAACAACATAAAAAACAGTGCAGTATTATAAAGTGTTGTGGCTGTATAATATTACTGTAGACGGCTATATATAACATATAAGATCATAAACTATATAATGTTTTATAATGCACATTCTTTAATTTTATAAATTTCTCTGTTATCAATAGTATTATGGCTGTTTATTCTGTTGTAGTTACTCCTGGTGCATCTTTGTACATGACATGTTTACTGTATAGTGCCTATAATACGTATACTGTCAAATATAATGTTTTATGTGAATAAACATTTTGATACTGTCGGATCAGAAAATATTCTGTAGGAAGACAACTTTTTTTTCCCTTTTTATTTTCCCTATGAGAAACATAGTAGATTTATCCCTGAAAAAGGCAACAGAGGGGATTAAAGCAAAGCAGCATGTGTTTTCAGCCGGGGTGGCGTTCCCCCGACCGATGAAGATGAGCGAAGAGTAGGAGGCTGCACAGCTGTTTTGGAAAGCACTGGGTGGAAGAAACAAGGGATGGCCTGGACCAACATGAGAGGGAATCAGGCCTGGAGACTGTCAAGTTTGTATTTTACAGCTCTGAAAACATGTGGAAGTTCTGTGAAGAGATTATAGATGGTCAAGGGTATTAGCGGTCAGGTGAACGCTGAATGGATAATAATGAATGACTCAGACATCGTAGTAAACATCTTTAACGTTCTGTTTTATTTTGATTTTGTGTGCACTTTTCTTTAAAGAACCACTTAATAATTCACAATAGTACCATGAATAACACAAAGCTGTGTGTCTGTTATTTAGCAGTATTACACAAAAACTACTGGACAGATCAGCATTGAACTGTTAGAATGTGGGACGGGTGAGGAAAAAATCTGTGAAATTTGGTTGTGGATCAGGAACCAGGATTTTTTCCGTTTTCTTGAGCATTATGAGATGTTTGGAAGACGTTTTGCAACAATTCAGTTGATTTCTCAGAGAATAACTCATAGATCTTGATAAAAAAAGACGTCAGGCATGGTCAGGGGACTGATATTTATGAGTGTAAAATGTACAAATAGCCTATTTTCATCTACTCTATCTAATAAAACTAAAATAAATGAGTGAATGCTTTAACAACAACGCCCATCTTGTGTGTAGGGTATTTGTGTGTCCTCAGAATTGCCTCGTTGCTGCCAGGTCCAGTACTTTGTCTTTTGATCTTGCAGAGTTTTAGCAATGTCACTCCCCTAATTGCAGTTTGGCAAAGGAAACCCCCAGCAATACGTTTATTTTATGGATAAACAGTCTGAGAAATCTCAGTGACCGAACCCCCATAAGAATCAAAGACTGTGTGAAACAGAGGGTTGGCCCTGATGCCCAACTTCCTATCCACATTCCCCCCCCGATGCCAGACACATCCATGGTTCATTAAGGGCCTCATGTAGTGAGCGAAGCCCCACGCAGGACTCCTCTCACGAGCCTAATATGCGTGGTGCGTTTGAAACCCACACATGTTATTATCACTGCACCCTGCTGTTTGATTGCACCAGAATGTGCTGCACCCAGATAAGCCGTGGGATTTTATTGGCACGCTGGTTGTGAGTCAGTTTTTTTTTCCTGAAGTATGTTGTTTTTGTGTAGGTTTTATTGAACATGTCGTTATCTGCATGTGTATGGCGAGTATGGAATCACTACAGATGCAGCTAACGTGACAAAGAGGCAAAAGCCTGGAGAGACACGGTGAAGTGAGAAAAACAGGATGGAGAGCGTGATGGAGAGACTCGGTGTAATAACGAGAAACTCATCTGGAAGTGTTTTGCGTCAAAGAGGAAAGCAGCTGTAATTGGGGAAAAAGGTTGTGACAGCGATCTCCTTGAACAGAGTGTAATCTGATGTATTCATCAAGGATTAATAATCCTTTAAATTAAGTTTTCATTAGATAACACACGGCCGCTGGGAGTAGTCGTAACCATGTATTTGAGTAATCCAGTTGCGATTCTGAAGTTATACCGACAAGATTGTATTTACTGAGGATAAACTAACAGGCTTATATAGTCACACGCAGGCTTTAATGCACTTACATTTTATTATCATGTGTCCATCAGCTGCCTGACTTTGACCTCACAAGTCCCTTTTATTGATGTTGATGCGTGTGAGTGATGCTATCTGTTTCTACGTAATTGGGCTTTTTATGTAATTGGGGCTTTTAGTGTAATCCCCAATAAACAACACTTTTTTGGGGGGGGAGTCTGTGGAAACAAAAAAAGCAGTTTAAAAGGCACCAAAACAGAAACAGACAAATGCCACACGGAGGTCATAAAGATCTCAACCACCCACTGCTCTGGATGTTAGACGCTTGCATTTTATAGCACTTTCACAGACTGAGGTCAAACTAATGGCATAACTGAAATCCTAACAAGTCTGAACCAGCTGCTCTCTGAGACTCTACGCACAGCAGGTGCTTTGAGATACATTCTACATATAATATTCTTTACATAAAAGAAGAAAGGGGCATTAGGAGGGTAAGAACTCTGAGAAGAGGTGAGTCTTCAGGCTACATGTAAACACTGAGGGTGAGTTTGGTATCTCATCCCACCACAGAGGAACCCCAGTGGAGAGGAGTTGGTTTTTCTATTTGCCAGAAGAGCCGACAGCATGAAGTTCACGTTGTCATGCAATTCATTCTTCACCTGCATAAATGAAGCAGCAGTTGTCCATCAAACACATCACTCAGGTCCTATAGCTGAACTATACTGGTTCCCCATTGGCTACAGAATTCAGCTTAAGTTTCTATTTATCACGGCATGGTTTAAATCAGCTTTATATTTCAGAATTACAACCCGTTACTCATCTACGAGACCCCTGAGATCACAGATTCAAATGTTGTTTAAAGTCCCACTTGATGACTGTCGTTTCCATTTCTACCTGAGGCAGTTTGATGACCTGCTGGTTCGGGGTGGTGCCAGGATCTGCCTCCTTCTCAAAGCTGATTGGTCTTCGCAACATTGCATGAAGAAAATTCTTGGCTTGAGTTCAAATATTTCAACTCTTGTCTTTGTGTCTTGCATCATTCGCGTGTTGAGCGTCAAATAATAGATTTGCATCCGCTGTCAAAGCACCAATCAACCACAGCTTGACTTACATCTTCAACATTGTCTGGCACCATGTTGGAAAGCTCCATCAATCTTCCCCCAATTTGCTACAATATCGATGCTGGGTGGTTCCTGTGCTGCCCTACTGCATATTTGCACCACTGAGCTAACTCGAGCTAACTCAAACTCAAAGTTTTCAACCTACATTACTCATATAACATGAGCCGAATCAACTAGACAGTAAGAAATAAGAAAAGAACACTACTGTAAAGTAAGTGACCAGGTTTTACCTTCTACAGTGATGGGGATCATACAGTTCTGTACAAGATTTGAAAAAACCCATCTAACAGATACAGTATTTCAGTTCAGTCAGGATAAAACTGTTGGATACAAATGTGGTGTTTCTTCAAAACATTCAAATAGTCCAAGTAATAACTCCTCCAGAAGGTCTTTCATCTGCATATAACAATTTGTTTCACTTCAGGCAGACCACACCAAACGCTGGTGTTGAACTCGAGTTGAGGTAAGAAGCACATGTTTGAATCTCCTCACAGCGCTGTCGCTTCTGGAAAGACATTCAGGGCTCGACCAGGCAAAGATGGTAAAATCCCTTAAAGTGAATAAACAGAGACGGACAGAGGAAGAAGATGCGCAGATAGATTATGAATAATAATAGATTATAAATTCAGTGTTTTCTCCCTGATCTCGACCCCCCCTTATCCAGTTGGGTTAATTCTCTGCATTTGATCTTGTAACAGCCAACCGACATGAGAGGTTTGTGTATGTGAAGGACACACAATACCAACAACTACTGGTCTGAGAATCTTCTGGGGACTGGTTTGCGTTTGTTCATATGAGAAGCACATGACCTATAAAAGTTTCATATGCTTTTATGTTAAGATGTTAGGTGATAGATAAATGTAAGCCACTTGTTGGATATCCCATCGTAATCTGTCTGATTAATGACATCTCGTGATGTGCTGTTGTTCACTGTTTCCACGTGTTTCCAATGAGAGGCAGTAAAACATGTTAAACGTCAGGCCGGCTACACATATGGTGTCTTTCTGTGTCCACCATGTTTTCTCTCTTTTGTTGTTTGCTTTTGTGTCCTGAAGGACTAGAATCAAAAATATAAAGATATAGAAATTGAACAAATAAAACAATGACAATTCCACATTAAAAACAGTAACCTGGAAGGATAATGTTGATGAAGCTAATGAGACGAAAAGGTCATTTTGCCCTGTGGAGGTCGGCTGAGGGATTTCCTTGCATCATCCACCATCAGGTTGCTCTGAGATCTGGGGATCCATGGACAAGCCCTGTGCCAGACCATAATAGAAACATCCCACTCTGCAGATAACAAGCCAATGGCTCTGGATCAGAGGAAAGATCCCAACTGGGTCCAAGATGCCCAGGGACATGCACCCAGGTCAACCTGTGGTGGGCCTGCCTGAGAAGAGAGAGTCTCGTGATTAAATGGCCGAAACACGCAGTTGACAATGGCAACCTGATCAAAAGCAATTTTCGATGCAATCTTTTGAGAAATATTGAAGAGTCAATATACTGTACTCTAATAAACTTAATTAACTTAACTCAACTTTTCCATATTTCCTGCAGCGGAAGCCGTGAAAACCTCAGGTCTACACTGAACTCTGTGTTGAGCGATGTGGAGGAAATGAAAGGCAACCACACAGTGTGACCTTTCCCACTGAAACACCCTAAACACAAGTGTTTGAGTACAAACAAGTATGTGGACAGATGCTCACATGTATATGAACTTCATGACCCTTATTGATACGACATGGGACAGAAATCTAACGTGTGGACACAAAAGACAAACCTGAGTGAAATCGCACAAAACGTCTCATTTATACCACAGACGACAGCTGGGATCTTTACTTTACGCATTAATGTGATTAATTATACACACAAACCAAACGAGACATATCTGCAGGGTCTAACCCACCCACTGTTTCTGAGTCAGAAACTCACAGGACTTATTTTAGAACATCTTTCCCCTCCAAAGCCTGTAAGGCAGAGCGTGTTTTCATAAGTAAGGCTCCACTTTTTCTGATACATGAACAGATATGGTGAGCAGTTAAGACTGTGATCCCTAACAGCTGTTCCTGCATTAGATGGGATCAGCATATTCCCCCCCGAGGGCAAAGCACAGCACCGGTGCACATTTTCCAACAGGAACGATAACGCCGGCCCTCAGGCACCGCGACTGCCTACAACAACGTCAAGTCTGCCTACCGACAAATTAATTCATGTTAGATAGAAAACAGCTGGAATTTACTTTCACTCAGTGATATTTTTACCTTAGTAACATGAGGCCGTGATGCGCTGCCGGTGAATTTCTGAATTTTTACAATAACATCCGGAATTAACCAACATTTCATGGTAATCAAGTGTTGAGAGAATAAAACTAATAAACTGAAATTTGTTGTTGTGTATGGATGGCAACCATATATGAAATTGAATGTATGATCTCGTTACCCTTACATGGAGGTTATGTTTTCATCTGCATTTGTTTGCCTGTTAACAACATTACACAAATAACTACTGGACAGATTTTCTCCAAACTTTGGCTCTGGAGAGAACCCAATGAATTTCTTTACGAATCTGATTCAGGGAGTAGATCGAGGAACCTTTCTTTAACATTTCAAGATACAACCTTTTTCAACATTTCTACCAATTTCCCAGATAATAATTCATAGATATTGATGGGAAAGCAATCTGTCATATTTAGGGGACCAAAATCTATAAGTGTTAATTTGGTGCAGCTTGATTGAATGTAAGGAAACCAGAGGTTTACAATCAACTGAGTAGTTGTCATGTATGTGTGTAACTTCAGTGAGTATCTGTGCTGCAGAATATTTATAGAATGTATTAGAACATTAGAATGATTGTATTGATAGACACTAACTGAGGACATTGCTACAACATAAACAGATTTATAATCTCTGTTTTAGAGGTTATGTTGTTGACTGCATTATTTCACTTATTCATATATTATTGATCATTTATTACGTCACAAGCTATAAAATAGAGATGGGATGTAGCTTTTTTGGTTATTTATCTGGAGCAGTGTGTGATGGCCAATATATTGATGTCACCATCACGATGAGTTGCTCTCAGGAAGTGGTTTGGCCCAAAATATTTATTGACGGACATTAGCGACCTTTTCACACCTCAGACCTCAGACCAGCAGACAACTTGACCATGTGTCGCACTTTACTGCTCCAACACTCAGTGTGTCAGCAGAACCCAGGAAGAGACACTTCAAAGAACAGAGTGTGTGTGTGTGTGTGTGTGTGTGAGAGAGAGAGAGAGAGAGAGACAGAGAGAGACAGAGAGAGAGAGACCCTGTGTATATGCGTGCAGTGTTTACAGTGTACTGAAAAGCCTGCTGTCACAGACAAAGCTTCACTATTTCCTTTGTACGTTACCTTAAATGGCGAGTACAGCCTCAACACTCCAAACCTGATGTTTTTGTGAGATGATATTTAACTGGTGTAAGATGCATTTTCGTTTTCATCTAAACTGTGTGAAGCAGTTTAAAGATAAAAAAAAAGGGTCTGCGGTAAAGAGCATGTAAGAGAGCAAACAACTAAAGATTAAAATATAACTTTTCCTCTTCTTCAAATCTGTCACAGTAATGTATTTTGAAAGCAATTCATTGAGAGAACAATGACACTGACGGGAAAAGCACAGCAAGTCATGTGAATGTTGCTGATCTGCTCCCAGTGAACTGCACACATTTAACTTTTGGAACTGATCTGGCTTTAGTGTGTGTGAGTGTGTGCGTGTGTGTGCGTGTGTGGTCGTGTGTTGGTGTGTGTGTGTGTGTGTGTGTGTGTGTGTGTGTGTGTGCGTGTGTGCGTGTGCGTGTTTGTGCGTGCGTGCATGTACAGTTTGTGTTATAAATACAGTTTATCCCAAGAGATCCCCAATTATCGTGGAATCTAGAAAGCAAAAGCTAAACCCAAACAGTCTAAAACGCAGCTAAGAATAGACTGACCTTAGACATAATCCATTCTCCCGGCATAATGCAGTCATATCGCGAGGAAACCGGGAGTACACACTGGGAACACACACTCACGCAGACACGGAGGCTCTTCCCCCTCCAGGAATGCTTTTAGAGTGTCGAGAGCAGACGCTGTGTGTAGGCAGATGTCGCAGCAGTAATAGTGGAAACTATCATAAATTCTGGATTCATGTGCTCACACTCCGAGAGGTTCACGAGATGGCCTACATCAGAGTCATAAATCTCGCAGCGATGCTTTGTCCTGAAGAGGAGGGATTGGAAACAACTTGTTGAACAACTGCGCTTGTGCGCCTCGGAGCAGTGAAGACATGTGTGCGTGTGCGACCCGCATCACAACATTTTAATTGAAACAAGACAGAGATGGATTTCATTCACAAAAAAATAAACGAATTAATCTCTTTCCTTTAGTTATAATGATGAAAACTTGTGAAAGTACAATGGTGTTTGAAGAGTAGCACATCATCTGTGCCAAAGACGTCATAAAAAGCAGGGTATGATAATGTCCCTGAGCGTTAACACTGGACGAAGCAGGCGGAGACACGGAGGACTCTGAGACACGGAGCTGAGGCTTCGTCTGAATTTAGAGCCCGAGTGGGATTTGAGTTCATTGTGAACTTGCGTGTTTGCGTGTTACACTGCAATCATCTCAAACCAGCGCTGACTCTCCACTGGCTTCAGCAACATTAAACATGACATCCAACAATGGGAATCGATTAAAAGGGTTTGCAGGATTCTAGACACTGACCTCCGCTTGTCAAAACAGCAAATAACAGTGAGAAGAAAAGAGAGAAGAAGGAGATAAACAGAGGAGCAGGGACGGACGAACAGGGATGAGGGGAGAGAGTCATTGAGATTTAAAGAGGCTCACTCACGCAGGTCGAGTATGAGCTTGCCTCACGGCCACTGCACTTCCTATGCTACTGTAAACTCCAGACAGTGCTGGGCCTTTGATCGTTGAACTGCAGTAGGCAGCAATTCAGGCTGTAAAAGCAAACTACCTGCACACACACACACACACACACACACACACACACACACACACACACACACACACACACACACACACACACACACACACACACACACACACACACACACACACACACACACACACACACACACTCAGTCGTGTCTCTATGACAGGAGACGACATTACATTGAGTTACATTGATTCCAGTAAACTTGCCACAGAGTTACCATACAACCCTTACCCTAACCTCAACCTTAATCTGACCTTAAATGCCTTAACACTTAATGATGTACATTTTATGGACTTGCTTTTTGTTCCCAGAAGGAAAACACGTATATGTGATTGTGTAAACAGATGTAGGTCCCCGCAACATGAGTAATGCCTGGACCACACACACAAACATGCAAGTTTCAAGTAATTTCTGAAAACATGTATTCCAACACGATGTGTCAACTGAGGACACACATGCAGCTCTCACGTCTCAGTTTCCAGGAATGCTAGAAGCTCTTTGACGTTGTTATGTGACGCTTTTATTGTGGCACTGCAATGCTTCACAATGTCCTTTCTACTGCACAACAACACTGCACCATGACAACACCACCAATACCAGTTGTACTACTAAATGGTTTGTTTAAAAACTACAATGGCACAAAGAGGTGTGTAATACCTCCGCCAAGGTCCAACTGTCCCTTTAAATCAAGCAGCACCAAATTGTGCACTTTCATAGATATCATTGCCTGATTATTTTCATCTAGATACATGAATTATTTCAGGGAGAAACGATGAGGAGAGAACAAGTTCTTTCCTGATCCATAATGCATCCTTCTACCAAGTTTCGTTAAAATCCGTCAAGTAGTTTTTGTGTAATCCTGCAAAATATCTGACAAAAAAACAATACCAGTGAAAACATAACCTAGCTCGGGGTAGTACACTAAAAGCAGAGACTCAAAAGACCACTCAAAAGAATAGTGTCTCTATTGTGTTGTTTAAAATCAGTGCTCTGATGGCAAGAGACCTTAACAGAAAGAGAAGCACCACAGGGGACCACCTTAGCAATGAAGGGTTAGGAAAGGAAGTTCTTATAACGACAATTAACCATTCAGAGGTTAAAACCGAATCTAATGTGTAGGGTCAGGGTTAGGGGTTAGGGGTTAGGGTTAGACGTCTGCCAAATCTACAACCTCCTCGTCTTCCCTTTCCTCATGTGAGGTCACGGATGTCGTCCTTAAGCTGGGAAGTTTGGACGATTCAAAAACTCTACAAAGAGTAAGTAAATATTTAATACAACAATGTTTTTGGACCCTTAAGTCAAAGTTTTTATCTTGACATTTTCACAGAGCTCAGTTTTCAAGCTGCTCCTCTGGACGTCATTTTCCTGTTTCTACAGAACAAGGCTCACAAGTTGATAAACTGATAATCTAATGATACATAAGCGAATATCCTTTCTTACAGCATCGCAGCCTCATGCCAAATACTATAAAATGGTCAGCGTGTGGATGACTGACAGTACTGGAAGTGAACCGTCCCCCCCCCCCCCAAAGAGGATGCCGATTGCAACGGTGATACCTGTAGATAGTTATTGGTGAGGAAGTAATGGAGTGGCAGCGCCGTCCATCCTTCATTTTTACAGTGCGAACAAGTCCCGCTGGGGAAGTAATCGCAAACATCCCTCTCTAGCATCCTGTCGAGCTCTTCTTAGGAGATTCTGTGGTGAATCCAAGCCAAATGTGATATGTAATCCTTCAAGCATGTTCTGGGTCTGCACCTTGTTGGAGTCAGAAACGCCTCCATGGGGAGATATATAGTGTATCACTTGACCTCAACCTTCAAAATGAAGGAGCATCAGTTCTTGTCTGAGTTTCTTCGGATGCCTCAGTGTTTGACTCCAGATATCTGGTGCGTGGTGCTTGTATCCTAGTCTTTTGTTCCAGGTGCATGGCCACACAGTACGTGAAGGTCAGAACATAGAAAGACTAATGATTCAAATACTTCAACTTCTAATTTCACACTCAATCTTACTCTAGAAGAAAAACTGAAGACACATGTTCTCATTTATGTGGGACAGAGATCAGGCGATAAGAAATGTTCTTGACCTACAGTACATGCATCATTGACGTCCGGCAGGCAGCCCCTCACTCTTCAGGCTTTACTCTCTACTGGACACCACCCACGGAGCTCAGAGACACAGATGAGTCTAAAACCTATAAGTACTCAGGGGACTTGTCACCTTCCCAAACTGCCTCACACTTCTCACGTTGGCAGATCTGGAAAAGGACAGCATGTATATAAGGGTTTCATTCCCTGAGTTGCTGTTGTCAGTTAGAAGAAACTGTGTCCGACAATCTGAAGCCTTGAAACAGTCCTTCATACTTTATGCAGTGCGATATAAAGATGGACGACACCGGAGCTCCCTTAAAGTGAACCTAGTGCTACCTAGTGGCTGGCAGCAGTATTGCTCATAAATCCCACCTCATCCATGTTGGTAAATGGTTAGTTGGACATGGACCAAAGTAAAAAGTCAAAGTAGACGTCAAATGAATGTTTTCTCAAAACTTAGTGAGATTTTCAAAGTCGTTGTTATCACATTGATGTTTGTTTGCTCATCTGCTAATAAGTTTGGATTGCTATAAAAAAAACAGGGCTGAAACATCATGATTGACAGCTGAGACTGATTTGTGATTTGGTGAGTGTGGAGACTCTAAATCCACAAGACTATATCCAGTCTGTGCTCACAGCCAGCTGGCATGGCACAACACCAAACTTTTCCCAGGAAGTGAGATCACATGGAGACCCTGCATTGCTTTGAGCATGACCAGGCCCCACGGACTCACCTGCGAGCTCCTCTTACAGGCCCATCGACAGGAGGGGGCCCCAGTTCCCCGACTCCAGGCAAGGTCACTCATTTATATAGAGGCCAATTCACGGGGGTCTTGGAATCATTCTGTCTGGCCCCTCTCTCGGGAACAATTTCCCTTGCGAGACTGCACCAGGTGCTGCTCTCCCCTGACAGCAGAGCGGCTCGGGTCACGCAAACCCAACTACAATGAGAAGGTGGAGACTTATGGATGATGGTGCTGTAAAACTCTCATGAACTGCAATCTACCTGTTACATTTTATTGCCAGCAGAGTGCATCAACAGTATGTAACGGAATGATCTTGCTATCATTTTATTGTCTAGTTCTCTGGTATTTCTAATATGGGGGCTGCCTGAAGTGATGCATTAGGTGTTGTTTCCTGGACCTAGACGTCCAAAAGGCCAGAGTGTGAACCGTCTCTGAAGTAGCAGAAGGGACAGACGAACAGGCCAGAATGACACCTAATAGATCAGGTCTTTACGACCCCCAGTTCAGAGGCGAGAAGGAGACCTGCTGCGGCCAGAAGTCCCTCACTCTCAGGCTTGCCGCCCTGACCTCCCCGGGGGAGCACATCATTAGGGCCCATATAAACTTTTGAAGTGGCGAGTCCATGGAAAGGCCAGGTATGTAAGGTAGTAAATAGGGACGTTAAATACAAACACGAAAAGCGAAAGAGTGCACGACCCCTGACACGGAGATGAGTAGCTTTGAGCAGTTACGTCTTCTGTTTTTCTCCTCTTGGATGGAGGCCTGTCAGCCATAACTTCCCACTATTACGCACTATAAGAATGAGAAGTTAAGGCTTTGAAGTTCTTTTTAACCCCTGGTCGATAAATCCTCACCCAGGATTCAGTGCAGTACGTAAAGCCACTGATTAATTGTGACATCTGAAATGATAGGGAAAGAATTCTTCAAAGCTGAGTCATTAGAGCAAATGTCTTAACCACCAGTTAAATGAACGTCACTGGGGGATCTGTAACATGCACATCCCAAACCTGCTCAAGTGCAACACTGTTCCAAGAAAAAAAAAAAGACGAAAGAGATGCCGTAGTGAGTTCTGCACGAGCGAGCGTGTGTGCATATGCAAATGTTCTTGAAGTATTTAGGAGTGCATACCAAGGGGAGCCTGGTATTCAGAGAGTTTATAGCTCCCTCTCATGTCCAGTGGGTGAGAGACAGCGAGGAGCAGGCAGAGGGTGTTTCTCCATTGCATCTCGGCCAGGGACAGCTGACTGGTTGGGATCTAATTGCTCTCAAGTGAGGTCAGCAGGAGGCATTTATCTAAGCAGAGTGCAAGGCGACAGCGGAAGATGCACAGAGTCGGCCTGCCAGAATCAGGGAGAGATCCAGGGGAATTGACAGAAGCTCCCAGCTCTTGTTTAGTTTTACTGCATCACTGGACCTGGTTTACCACAGAGGCTTCAGAACTACAGAGACTTCAAATTAAAGCTCCTGCTGGAGGGGAACACACCTCTGGTCAACTGCTGTCATCCTGCGGAGCTCATGTAAGTCATATTTTTTTTTTTTTAAAGAAGCGTGGTAGTTTGTGTGTCGAAAGTACACGTGTGCTGATCCAGAGGAGCTTGCAGACTTGTAGACTTGTGAAGAAATTGATTTTAATATTCCATGTCAAGGAGTCTGTCAAAGAGCTCCACAGAAATATTTGATTTAGGGCTCAAAGACGTTAAACACATGTTCATTCGAATACAAAACCAGAGGCTGTTTAAAAGTGGTATGACAGTTTTTGGGAACTCTACAATGAAATTGAATGACTACAAGAGAATCTTTTATACTTTTAAGCTGCTTTAGCAATAATCTTTTTAACTTCAAAGCCTAACTTATAACTTCTGGTGTAACATTTTTCCAACAGCAATAATCAAACTGTGTCTGTGTTTTTTCTTTTTACAGTGATATTCTGTGTAATTTTTTCCTGAGCTGGATTATGACGTCCCTTGTCGGACTATGGTCTCAAGAGGATGGAGCAGGCAACAGGCACCGTCACTGAGGACTAAGCACCGTCTCACAGTCCCCCATCGTCTTCCTCTTCCTCTTCAGACCGCTCTCCAGCTTCCATCGACCACCTTCACAGAGTCCCCCCCACCATCATAGTCTCACGCTCCCAGCAGGAGCAGGACCAGGGGCGCTGCGGACACAGGGACCCGGAGGTCACAACACCGGGGTCACACACCTGGGCTCGCTGGGCTGAGGGACAGTGCACAGATCTCTAGCACGCATTTCAGTATGTTGTTCATTGATCCCCACTGCATTGTATTATAATGCGCAAATGGATGCTGACATGGAACCTTCAAAATCCGTTCTCGGGACTGTACTTGCATGCCATCTTCCTGTTGGGCAGCGTGCGTGTGGTCTACAGTGACTGCACTCCAGAGCAACTTGCTGCCATCATGAACTGCTCCAAACACGAGCGCCACACCAGGAACTACGACTACATGGAGGGAGGAGACGTGCGCATCCGTCAGCTGTTCAGCCGCACACAGTGGTTCCTGAAAATCGACGACAGAGGCAACATCACTGGGACTCAAGATGCCACCGACTGCAACAGTAAGGATTGCTCTTATTGTCTAATTGTGTCGTTTCCCATAGGAGTTTGAGGTGTTGTTAGTTGTGCTTCGCTGAGTTGAGCTGTGAAATCTTTCCACTGAACCAGTAAAAAAAAAACCTTTGGCCTGTCAGGGTGACAGAAGCACGTGGGAGGTGTTATTGTCCACAGTCCTCCACAGTGTAATCACAGTGTTAATGGGCGAAGTGTCTGAGTTAGAGCAGCCAAAGTGCCAGAGGTAAAATGAAGCAGGTGGGGTTTTTGGCTTTTTAAACCATAACACGATGTAAACACAGGCTGTGATGGAGTGAACCTCAGGATGGTGGAAACCTGACTGGTCCCAGGGCTCCGTGACCTCGGACTCACACTGGCACACTCACGTTGGTTCAGCTCCATTTACTTTCCCGTAAACCTCCAGTGTCGAGATTGAGAAAAATATTAAAAAGAAATTCTCACCACCTGGTTTGTGACGTCTCACATGGCACTGTAAAAACTGTTAAATAATACATCCTGGTTTACTACCAAATGGTTCATTTTATTCATGTGCCAGGTTAAGTATGTTTTAACTCTATATGTTGTTAAAATGTTCACTTCAGAGCATTTTCTTTAGATGCCACTGGAAGTCTCTGTGATTGCGAGGATGTTTTACGTAGTTATCATTTCCTCTGGTCTGACAGTACGGCTGCGGCTGGAATGTTGGCTTGACAGAGAGAGCGAGAGATGCCTCATGGAAAAGAGGCTTGTGCAACAACTGGCAATCAAAGACAGAAATATTGATACACCCACTTATGCGGCTGACAATCGCACGCTCAATCCTCACGGAAACTAAAGCAGCGATCCTTTGAAGAAACCAACGTGGGGCCGATATATGTGTAATAAATCAGTGATTGGTGCTTTTTGGGTGGAGTGAGCAGGGGAGTCATGAAAAGGTGATTGCATGATGAGACAGCAAATCAAGAAAAAGAAAGTATAATGAGAAACTTGTTGTTCATTAATTTCACTGCAAGAATAAAGACTTAATTTGAGCTCATCCCTCGCAGCACAAAACAAGTTTTTACTAACTTTATTATATTGAATCGGGCTGTTTTGGCATAAAAACATAAATTCTTTTATTCATAAAATCTTTAAAGGGATACAAACCCATGTTAAGTATAAGATAACTTAGATTTACTTACTTACAAACTAATGAAACAACATATATTCATATTCAACATCTTAAGATAATAAAG
This sequence comes from Limanda limanda, assembly GCF_963576545.1. NCBI lineage: Eukaryota > Metazoa > Chordata > Actinopteri > Pleuronectiformes > Pleuronectidae > Limanda > Limanda limanda. Next base: position 8,588,739 of record NC_083638.1, on the reverse strand, counting down.
TATCACTAAAAGTTGTATGAAACCACAACAAAGAGCAGATGATCAAACTGGTTTGAAGTCATGTTAACTGGAAATCAGAGACTCTTTAATACTAAAAGTTAGAGAGAGGGATTTTCCACTGTGGCTCAGGTCCGTGTTTAACAGACCTGGTGTCAGGTGAAGCCAAATTCAAATAACAGAGAGACAGAACATTTCATATTTCGTATGTTCGTTATTTAAAATAAGATTTGCATTTGAAGAAAAAGTGAAAATGAATGATTGAAATGAATTTATTAGACATCACATCTTGTCACATGTCACCTCTGTGAGCCAATTAGCACGAAGCAGCCGACGTTCATCTCAAATTGCACGATGGAGCCTCACTCCTGGACGTCTGTCTGTTATGTCCCTGTAATGTAAACACACCGGAATCTAACTCTGTTCAAGAAAAAGCAGAACCGGGGATTACCCCCACGCTAGTTCGCTCGTCCGGGGGCTGGACCAGCGAGTGACGACAAATCTGTTCAAGCTGAGGAAAGCTGGAGACCGTCCACGATGTTAACAGTTGAAATGTGTTTCCATCTTCCCACAGCAGACCAAACAAATGTAGCTGCTACATGAAATACTATAGGAATAGCAAAGCCTAAGTGCTAAAAGAGACAAAGCTATAATGAAATCCCAGCTTGGGACATGCGATGAATCCAAATTTTACTATATGAGAAGGGGGGGATGGGGGGTTTAGATGTATTAATTTTAAGTTCACTTCAAATCCTCGTATACGGATGGCGATATTAAGTCAAATATCAAGTGCAAGCACAGCACAAACAACATTCCAAGATTGGGAGAGTGCCATCTGTTTGTGATCTAGCAGATGCTCAAATGCAGCATGCTCAATGTCAGTCTGAAAAGCTCTAATAGTCTCTCCCCCTTTTATCTCCGCCTGCCAAGCCGAGGAACCTCTGCGATGTGTAAAAATTAACAGCGAGGTTCGAGTTGTTATTTATAAGTCTGTGACTTGGAACCTTACGCTGAATATTTCTGTGTTACACTCTGAAGCCCTGCGATTACAGGTTTTGCAGGTCAAGAAGTTTTATGATTGAACAGTAAATTGCATATCTAAGAGCCTTTTCTAGGGTGAGACATGAATTTCATTAGATGTATGTGACTCGTGGACTAATGATCAGTAATCTGTTTATCTGTATGTAAATTTCATCATTAGCTCCGATAGTTTCAAGGGAAGCAACACACCATCGCAAATGTGGTGAATCTCTGACCTTTCTACTCTTGAGAAGGAAACTCTTGTCTTGTATAAACCTAATTCCCTGTATAGCCTCCTGGTAGATAGTCACGAAACCAAAATTGAGCATAAGTGTTTCTACTCTCCCACGTATTTGAAGAGCAGACTTTAAGTGTAGCGTGCAAAGCTCATGCAAGGAGGTAGTTTTCTCAATCCCAGGAGAGCGAGGCCTAATCTGTCTCCCATATGTGCCACGACCATAGGTTGTGGTTTGTGTAACGGCCACCCAGGCCAGTTAACGAAAGCTTGAATAAAGCCAGAGAGGCCACAGCCTGATTAACCACAGGAACTTCCATCCCCGCTTGTTAATGATGATGAATGTTGAGCCCTGGATGTTGATGAGAGGTCTTATCTGCTCTGTAATACGTCTCACTCTCCTGACTGTCTGGCAGGTATCCTGGAGATCAGGACCGTGTCCGAAGGGGGCGTCCTGGCCATCAAAGGTGTGAAGAGTCAGCTCTATATTTGTATGACCAAGGCTGGAGTGCTGCAAGGCGAGGTAACGTCTGACCTCAGTCAGAAGAACCATACACAACACAGTCAAGTAGAAGGAGCACATACCTACGCTAAGGCCACTTTATCACCATATTGCATATTGAGATTAGATACATACCTAAACTCTTCACATTAAACGCATGCAAAACATATTTTCTCTGTTGTAGTTGTGCTGAAAAAAGGTCACCTCACCGAAAAATATGTATTTCAAGTCACAAAAATCTCAATCATTATCCGGATTACCGCCACATTTCACCTTATTAGCGATATACACGTGCCTGGTTTTTCTCATATAGATCTCTCTAGATTTAACGAGTTCCTTCCTGCATCCTTCCATCAAGTTTTGTAGAAATCTGTCCAATAACAACCCAACACACAAATGCACAGGGGGTTGAAAACACAACCTTAATGTCAGAAGTGATCAACGCAGTAGTGGAATAAAACATTAGCACCAGACCAAGCAATGATGACAATAAAGACAAATGCTGCAGATTGTATTATTACTAAAGCTTTTATATCTTTCACTGACAGGAAACCTACAATGACAAGTGCAACTTCAAGGAGGTCTTCCTAGAAAACTACTTCAACGCTTACTCCTCGTCAAAGTGGACAAAAAACGGCAAAGAAATGTTCATAGCTCTGTCTCAGAAGGGAAAGCCGATGCGGGGGAAGAAGACGAGGAGGAAGCACATAGCATCTCACTTCATCCCCATGAAATGCAGGGAGGAAGAGCGGAGGGTGGACTGACAACAGGACTCAAACAGCTTATGGTTTCAACCACATATTATATATGTTAATAGACACATGTAAACTCAGTACAGAACATCACACTCCACTCTCGTCAAGTTGTATACAAGTTGTGTAGTATTCCATGATGTGTTGTCTTTTTTATATGAGAAAACGACAGAATGGGTTCAGTGAAGAGCGAGAAAATACGTGAAATATTTGTAAAGTGCTTAAACCACGACACAAACTGTAAAAACACTAAAGTCTGCTCAACGTTATTGTTATTTTCGAGTTAATTATTATATTTCCTTAATAAGAAGCAGTAACGTGTTTTTCTCATAAAACAGTCAAATATATGAGTATATATATAAAGGCACAGTCAGGACTGTATTCTTTCCTAAGGATGATCAGCACCCAGCCAGATGAGGAGACCCGTCCACACTCAGCTCAAGAGGTTTGGCTCCACGTACTGTTGACGTGCTGAAGCAAGCTGGACTTGTCTTTTTTTAATGGTACCGGTGCTCGGAGCACACAAAACAGAGGCACAATAAATACCATTACAACAACGTGCTGGCTGAAATTAGAGTTTGCAAGAGCATCTGTTTGTGGATGATCTGTTTCCATCCCTCTGTCTTTCTTTTGTTAAAAACCAGACTCGTGGTCTAATGCATTGTAGCTGCTCACTGACGCCCTCCTTCATTTTCAAGGTGTGATTTTGAAATACTAAACTATTCTGCTGCTGCTGCTGAAAAGATATCATGATTAAAATGTTACCAACATAAAGAATGTGTAAGATATGAAATCTCTTCCCCTTCACAATAAGAGTTCAGAATACTGCGCCAGTATGTGTTTATTTGAATTGTTAGTTTGTGTTAAGATGTTACAATGGTGCAAATAGATTTTTATTATCCCTACTGTCTTAATCACAACTTATCCCCCTCTCATTTAAATCCTTAAGGCCAACTCTCTCTGCAGGATATCACCATATATGTTATATATAATATAATATACATAATATTCGAGTCTTGGCCACAACATCACAGTAAGTTATTTGCTTTATTTATGCAACTGTTGAAGCAAAGTATTACTGATGCATTCATTTTGACCAGTAAGAACGAACAAAGACTTCACAACATATTGACGGAAACTATAGCTTACTTCAATTACTCACACAGTCATTAAAGGTCATGGTGAATTTTCATATCTTTATGGGGTCATTTCCCCAAAATTCACAAGCACTTTTTTCTGCTCGGGTCAAATATCTGGATCTCATTTTTCTTGCTAAATGTTCAAACTTTTGTCAGCAGTCCCTCCACATGTCAGCTGACACACCGGCCACCCGGTAAAGAACAACCAACATGTCTGAGCAGCTTTGTCCTACTAATAATAAGTTGTTTTAGTCACTGCTAGTGTAAAAAAGGAAAGTGATTCATGTAACTTCAGCAAAAGAATCTGCCACGTATGAAACGATGAAGCTGAGCAGCTCTGGAGTCAGATGAAGAGGGATTTTATTCCGCTGACCCACTTTGACATAAAAACTAATACGCCCTCATTTACTCAATAAATCAGACTGGAGACATAAACAAGTTTTTTTTAAATATTTGCATGCCAACTTTTGTAAGAAATATGACCTCATTGTTTAATTGCATCTTTTCATCAACAATCTGAAGCCGGATTCATCTTAGTTCCAACCAAACTGCACAAAACGTGTATATTTGTGTATAAAGATATGATCTCTGAGTTCCAGTGATTCTTCCTTTACTGGAAAATGACTGCTCAGGGATTCGTCTCAACCTCATCATGACAATCATTTGAAGAATTTAAGGTTGTTTTGGCCTCTAACGCTGTAATTCCTCTGTAAATGTGAAACCACCTCTGTTATCACCAAAGTGCTCTGGATATACTAAGCAGTCCATTTCCCATCTTAACGACTGAATGACGAGATTCTCTAATGCGTCGATGCTGTCTCTCAGAAAACTGAACACACGTTGCAAAAGAAACATTTGGGAAATCGTCAAGAGTCCTTGGACGGCCCGAAGCTTATGATGTGCATAAATAAACTCAGTCTGATAAATGAGGGTCAGATCTGAGTGGATAAATCTATTCATTTGTGATGGAAGAGATCAAAAACACATCCTTCTTTCACTAATTCCCTCTGAATTTATATTAAACTGAGCATCAGTGGAGTTTGGTCAGAGCACAGACATATTGGCAGGGCTCCCATACGCTCATGCATACATATATAAAGCTGTGCGTGCAGGCATAAAAACACAGACAGACCCGGAGCACGAGATTTACCTTTTGCCCGGGTTCACATCTGGCTTAGAGAACCCCTGTCAGATAAAGACAGTCAAATTGAGAGAGCAAACCCCTGAAATACGTTTGACCCAAACAACATCTGAGCAAGGTGAAGGCTTCTGCCAAGTCACGCAAAGTTAGTCTTAGCAGATAATTTGTTACATGCTCAAAATGTAAACACATTTCAGACTCAAGGCCGTGTATTCCCAGCAGGACGAGGCGAGGCCGAAGCCAAGGGAGAGTGAGGGAGAACTGTCACAGACGCCGAGCTGCAGACTTCCAGGAGAGGAGACGCAACACATGCACGCCAGACACATGGATCTCACTCACAAGGTCATTCCAAGACCCACAGATTGTGTTTAATAAAACGCTCCTGAAATCACAAATCTCTTTTAATACCCCTATTAATGTTTTTTTTTTTCATTTGACAAATTCTGGGATTCCACTGCACTTGTCTTCATCTGTTTTGCATTAGATTCATCAAACAGTGAAATTATGAAAGCAGCTCTGCTCTCGCCAGCGATGACATAGAGCTTTTTGACAGTAAAAAAAACGTTTTTGCCTCGTGATGTCGTCACCGATTGTGTGCAAGCAGGTTGTTTATGAAAAATAGCTCATCGATTATCAGGTGAAGTCATAACTTTTGGTCAGATGTGTTGGTTCATAATAATGGAATCCAAAAAAATGTATAAGCGGACAACACATCAGTAGATACGGTGGTTTACTGTGGTTTCAAAACATAACTTGACCGTTTTACAAGCTATAATATCAGTTAAGGGTAAAGTTAATCTTCACAAGTCTCTGCGTCTTTCAATTCAACTTAATCGAAGACACAAAAGGTCCAAATCTATAAAAAAACATTAAGATACAAACATACAAATAAAATCATAGCAGCTCACAGATCCCCAAAAAACTACAGTATTGTTAAAACTCGTAGTTGAGGCCATAACACTTATTGAATCAGTTGATTGACATATTCATTTGTGCATAAGATCGTTTGGAGAGAAGGATCATTACACATGTGACTTGCACTGGCCCATGATGGGATTTTGGGAGAAAGTCTAAATGCAAATGTTTTGTCCTTTCAGCTCAACTATAGCTGCACCACAAGTGCATCATATAGAACAGAGTAGAATGGGCTCTCAAAAGGGCTATCTTGATATACATGTATAATTATACATCGTCATCATCACATAAATCTTCATTTGCTTTGCTCAAACAAGCAGCGGAGGAGCCTCTGTGCAGTTTGATGGACGTCCTGATGAGTAACAGTGGTTTGAACCAGTAGCTCCGCATTTGCATTTTGGTAGAAGCATGAACGCAGACAACCACATCCCAATATCACAGACAGAGAGCAAAGCCTGAAGGGAGGTAGAAGGAAGTCTGACACTGTCTTCTGCTCAGCTCTGCAGGACAGGCTGGACTGAGACGAGCAGAGGACGAAGAGGAGGATGAGAAAGAAAGAAAGGCCAGTGAGGATGAACAGGGAGAGAGGCTGGGGAGTCTCGTGCGTGTGGAGAGGTGGTGTTGGGACAGTGGGAGGAAAGGGGAGGCCCCGAGGGGAGGAGGCGGGGGGAACACGCAGCTTGACTTGATACATTTCAGGGCAGTAAACCTTCGTTTCCCCTGGAGGAACTCTGGGGTTATGTAACCTGGGGAATTCTCTGTTTGCCGGCCTTAGCACGGAAACCCCAGAACACCAGATCGTTGGGAAAGAGGACCGGGACCTCAAGCAACTCACCGCAATATCGCACTTTCCCCTGACAGTGAATCTAAACCACACAGTGAAATGATGAGTTGTTATTAAGAAAAGATGTTTATAATAATATCCTATTATGCTTTAAAGAACACACTCACTTCTTGACATGAAACTGAGGAGAAAAACACGGCTGGATGGCCATTTTAATAAAAAGTGGAGGGCTAGCCAGCCCATTCTTTTCCAAAGACAATATAATGACACTCATTGGGCTGGCTATAGTACCAAAGATATTGTTTTGTAATAAAAATCTAAATCAAATCAAGATTATTTTTTAAAGCATATTTAAAAGCAACCAGATTCAACCAAAAGTGCTGAACAATAAAATAACAATAGAATAAAAGGAGATAAGAATAAAATCTATTATCACATTTGCCAAGGAGAACCTACACTAAATATCTGCTAAGTTTGTTTAGGTAAAGGTTGCTGGTTTTCCTCCCACCATTAAAATACATGCAGATTGGAGTCAGATTAATTGGAGACTCTTAATGGACCGTAGAGGGTGAATGTGAGAGTGAATGTTTGTCTCTGTGTGTTGACTCTGCAAGACACTGGTGACCTGACCAGGGTGGAGCCCACATCTCACCCAGTGTCATGGAGGGGTGGATGGATGGATAGATGGATGGATGGATGGATGGATGGATGGATGGATGGATGGATGGATGGATGGATGGATGGATGGATGGATGGATGGATGGATGGATGGTGTCTGGCTTTTTGTAGTTTGAGTTTTAGGATTGAAAGCCACAAACTAATGGTCAGAGATCTGTTCTAGCCGTTGATGATGGGATGAGGAGCATACTGGAGATCGGGATTGGGATGAGCACTGGGGTGGAGGTGATTAGGGTGGAGTGAATACTATTATTATATCTGCTTATCTGTCCAACTAATATATTTGACAGCTGCTGTACGGCACTGACATCTTTCAGGGATTGAGGATCCAGTGGTTATTTCAGGGGTCCGGCAGGGAGTGTACCAAATTCCATGGAAACACACCGTCTGTTTTCTAAACTTGAATTCCAATAAACTTTATTGTTCATTTAAAATTAAAATTCCTCTGTTAAAATTAACAGAGGAATGCTGGCTTTGGTTGGTAAAACTTTTGTAACCTGCTGATCCATTAAGGTATTGGAACAACATTCTAACAAAAAAATGGTCTGCCTCAAAACTACTGACAGCAGAGTCTGTGGATATCCAGAGAAACCGGGGCACTTTCCATGGAGATGGTAACTTTTCTTTACTCCTACTGTGTTGGATGTTTCGAACAGAGCACGATTCAAATACCTTTTGAATTAAAAAAGGTTCAACAGCTTGTTGACGATTTCATGAAGTTTATCTTTAAATAATTAAATGAAGTGGCTACATAGGTTTGCAACATTTAAAGATGTATGCAGTGATTATATAAAATGAAAGGTGATTTACATTTATAGTAAAAGGTGATGAATATTGAACACTACTGTTTCATTTATGAGGAAAATATTAAGCTTTCACACGCTGAACTCTCAATTAACTTGTACATTTTGTGGATACAAACTACGTTGTCTTGGAACATTCAAGTACGTTCAACCATAAAAAAAACACACTTTTACTTTATGTGACCATGAGCAGGACTCTCGTCTCCAGCTGCTGTCGTGAATCAACTCAAGACCTTGTTCTGTCATGAGAAGAGTTTGGGCTTCGGATCATAAAAATACACTCGGCAACTGTAAGAAGTAATAACACAATGTAGACAAGGGAAAGTCTGGCATCGTGAAAACCATTTCAAATATACATAATCAGTGTGTGGTTACCTGAGGCCCAGATGGACGGAGGTGTCATGAAGCTGTCTAGCCGTCGTTCTATTGATTCATTGTGTACGACTGGTGTCAAGCAGACTGGATACATTCATTCATCCATTCTTCATTCCCCACGTATAGTTTCATGGCCACTGGGGGAGGCTGGAACCAATCCCCGTTGACACTGGTGGAGCGGTGAGGTGCACCATGGACAGGATGCCAGCGCATCACGCGGGTGAAATACAGAGACAAACAACACTAAGGGCCATTAAGAGTCTCTGGTTGACCTAAGCTGCACGTCAGTGGAACCGGGGAGAACACGCACTTTCCTCACAGAAAGAACTTGGATACACCATAGTTCCAATATTAGATCATATTTATATTCGTCTGACTGTATTTAGAGCTGGCAACAACATGCTGAAGGAAATAATGCATCACTAACGGCGAACTCGGTCTGGAGCTGCTGTCGTCAGTAAAACAAACATTCCTGAAATGTGGTCGGACATTCAGACTAAACAGAAATCGATGGGAAATGAATGAATTTAATGAAAACATACGTCAGGAGCAGCCTGTCCATTCAAAGTGGATGCAGGCAGATGAATCTCAACCAGGATAACGTTGCATCTCGCTGTGTGACAATTAAATGCAGAGGGCAACACAGAGCATACAGGTCATAAAACACACTGCAGGACATAATCAGGAAAATCCTGTGCCTGAAAACTAAAGCACAGACACTTTGAATCTGTGCCGTATATGAACTGTTATGCTTTTCTTTTTATGCACGGCCATATTTAACAGAACGTCTCAGAAGTCTTCAGGGCTGACAGATGACCCCTGTGTGAATAATAGGACTAATATTGATAAGCTTCACTGCCATGATTCCAAACATCCTGGCACACAGCACGCATATGGCAGGTGTCTGATTGTTTGGACTCTAATATCACAGACACCGAAAGGTCTAATTCGACACACATCTGTTTGCCATGCACGTCTGCATGCGATGGTCTGTTTCACAAAAAGTGGAAGACTCCAGGTATCTTTGAAATCGGACATAAAACAAACTGTTTTGCGTCACTCCAAGCACATCTGGCTTCGAACATGAGATTTGAGATTTTACACTACTTTTGGCCTTGATCAGCCATCTTGGAGGAAATATCTGTGCAACCCGTATTTTGTTAATTCAACACGACTCGTGGACATTAGCTGCTTAATTTAACTTGGCTGACTCAGCATCACCGACAAAAAGTTGTAGCGAAAAGAGTGAAAACAAATCATAACTGAATTAAACCATTTAATTTGACTTCACATACGTTTCCTTTCATATTATTTCAATACGTAGAAATTCTGAGATGTAAAAATATTGATTAAAAATTATGTTACTACCCTGTTGATATGTAAAGGATTCTAAGGAATACTGCTCTTCTCAATTTACAGTAAAATATCTATCTATCTATCTATCTATCTATTTTTCTATCTATCTATCTATCTATCTATCTATCTATCTATCTATCTATCTATTTATCTATCTATCTATCTATCTATCTATCTATCTATCTATCTATCTATCTATCTATCTATCTATCTATCTATCTATCTATCTATTTATCTATCTATCTATCTATCTATCTATCTATCTATCTATCTATCTATCTATTTATCTATCTATCTATTTATCTATCTAATTATCTATCTATCTATCTATCTATCTATCTATCTATCTATCTATCTATCTATCTATCTATCTATCTATCTATCTATCTATCTATCTATCTATCTATCTATCTATCTATCTATCTATCTATCTATCTGGGTATGATTAGATTTCTTTATCGGGCAACAGAAATGGAAAATGTCCAGAGTGAAACTTAAATAAAAGTTAAAGGTTTATATCTCATTAAGAGGCTATTTTAAATATTTGAAACAAGAAGTGCATTACCAGAAAGAATGAGTTATATTCTGCGTTCAACAATAAAACTAAATCAAAATGAATAAACTAATAATAATGTAATAAAAAATAAAATTAACCTAATTGAACTATTAATAACAACTAATACAAGATACTGTGATACAATGTTTTAGAGACTTCTTAAAAGTAACAAACTGAAATAATAACAAAGTGTCTTTTATTCCATTGTTTACCTTTTTTCCTCTGGAGTACTACTTCCGGCGTAGAAGAAGACGCTCACGTCCCCTGAACGTAAACACCGGTAGACACGTGTGTAGCAGGATTAGCTTCGAGCTAGCGGACGTCCACCTGCCTCCAGCTCATCTCAACCACGCTGACGTCTCTTGTCCTTTGGTATTCACCGTCTTCTTTCTCCATCCTTCAGGGTTTCTGTGTGTTAGCATCTAGCTGCAGCGACAGTGGCTGTGGTGCTGTCAGACATGCTAACAGGAGCTAGCTCCACTAGCACGAAACGCGGATGTTGACTGGGCTGTCACGTTAGCTTCACTGTGAAGTGTGTGTTAACAGCGACTTTTAAAAATGACGTAGTTATAACACAACGTCGCCACACTGTGTGTAGTCGCTTGTGTTTCGCTAATACTTGTGTAGCGTTGTTGCTTTTAGCTGATGTTCGGTATTAACTGTAGTTTTCACATTGTCAGTTTATTAGGTACAGTCTAAAAACAACAGTCCTACAGTCGATCCCACTTTATGGAGGTTTGGATGATGTTGTTGAACAGTATTAATTCATAGAGAAAGTGTTCCTTCTGTTGTTAACAACAGCAACAACACAACCTACAGACTACAAATAGAAGCAACACGTCTTCTATACACAAAATAAACAGTGCAATCTTCATGGAGGTGAGATCTGTTGTGTTAGACTTCAAATCTGCTTAATTAACACGATATATAATCATAATCAATATAACATACAACATTCAGAGTGTCGTCATCAATAAAAAGTGTTAAAATTAATTGATCAGCCATTAATGAGTCTGATGGATGTCTGCACCAGGTGTCCCTTATAAACTGACAACGCTGCCACATTGTTTAAGTTATAAACTCTCAGTTTAATATATCAATAATGATTATTAGTGATGCATTCATTTGTTTACTTTTACATCCATACTTGATTCATCTATAGTTAAGTATAAATATCAGACAATAGTAGGATCCATAATCCAAGGAGATGCCTTCATAATGCTAAGAAGTGTACACTGGTAGAAAATGGAAATACTTAAGAAAGTACAAATACCACAATTTGCACTTCAAGGATTTGGTGAATATGATCAGATTATATAATGAATAACAGGAAAAAAGCTGAAAGAGATTCAGTGGTAATTTCTCTCTACGGTCAGAAAGTTGCCATTATGATATTAGGTAAACTAATGAATGTTATGCACAGCAAACATGAAAAAATAAAACTTCCACGAAAATCCAAGCAACAAATAAAAAACTAGATCAGCTAACAGGTAAAAAAAATGGAAAAGGGACAAATAAAATACCAAGAAATTATGAGAATAACAAAAAATACACATGTCTGCATTCCTACCTATGCATACATAATGTATATAAACCCACATGCACAGATAGTAGCCAGTAGATAGTAGTTAAAATAAAATCAGAAGATAGAAATTTATTCCTAACGTTTGTGCCTTTGTAACCATGAAAAGATGTCATGTTTACTATATCATATTTCTTCATTCAAAATTCCATACACCATCCAGTGAGATCACTGTCTTAGTATTATATTAAAATAGCAAATACCTTCCAACTCAATCCATCTATCTAAAAAAAAACTTTTTATTTACAACCTTCAGCTTGTTTAATGGCTTTTCCACATTATTGCACGCCTCTCCTTTACAGTTATGTAAATGTTGTATTATTACTGTTGGCTAATATGTGATTGTCGCCCTTGTTCTGCTCGTAACGTAGGTCCCACGTTCTGAAGGACCGGTCTGTCAACATCTAAAGAGCAAGTATGAGCGGCCTGGATCCGGACCAGCATCTCCAGCTCGGTTGCCGTGACAAAACAACAGTCTCCAGCGATTCATCAGACTCTCGTGATCCGGCCAAGCAGCCTCTCCACGGTCTAAAATTGGCTTCACATGCAGTGCTGGAGAAAGCGCAGCAGAGGGGCAGGTTGAAATGCTCTAAATGTGGAGGATCAAGGATGTTTTTCTGCTACACATGCTGCTCGTTACTGGGTGTCAGCCTGCAAGAAATCCCCTCACTCAAGGTCAGTCAGAGGTCAGGACTCACTTGATTGTTCTCTTCAGAAGAGGCCTTCAGCTCTGCTGTAATAGCGGCATCCCAATATAGTGGAAAAAGTTGAGTCATTTCTTTTGCGTGGAATCTATGGACTAATGCACATGTTGTGGTTGAAATTGAACTGTTCTCTCCGTATCGTGTGTTGCGCTCAGCTTCCAGTGAAGATCGACATCATCAAGCATCCAAATGAGACAGATGGCAAGAGCACCGCGATCCACGCCAAGATCCTTGCACAGAGCGACGTCACCATATACACCTACCCCATCATACCTGATTACGAGAAGGACAAGGTTAGTTATAGAGGAAGACCGATGTGGATATTTGGGGGCTAAACAATTACAGATTCCACTTTCTTTATTTATATATGAATACATGTACTGGAAACAAATAACTGAGGCTTAACAGCTTATCCAAAAGCTATTTATAAATTAAAAAAAAACACAAAAAAAACAAATAAACCTACTTTTTTTTAACTGTAAACATAGATAGATAGTGAAAGGCTCAAATCTACTTACAGATAAATTGGTTGAGATCATTGTAGGTGTCATTGTGAAGCTCTATTTGTTATGGCTGCAGCTAATAATTATTTTCACTGTTGATTAACAATCTACTCCAGAATAATTGATCAATTATCGAGTCTATTGAATCAAAAGTGTGTGTGTGTGTCGAACCATTTCCATTTTTCCAAACCTCACTCATCTATCTGCTCAATAAAAAAGCAAATGTATTCAATATATTACCTCACAAAAGTAAGAAAAGTAGCATTTCCTCCTATTTCAGGAGCTCATAGAAGTAAATGTTTGGTTCTTTTTGTCTGGAAATCAAACGTTTAACTGATAATCAAAATAGATGTCAAATAGTTTTATGTTTCAGCTGTTGTTCCATGCTTTCACTTAGGGGAAAACCACTTTCGTCATTGCATCTTGTTTAATTTTTCATCTTTATTTTATTCTTATTGCAAGCAGATGCTTCTGGATCTTGTTTTGGTTCTGTTACTGTTCACTAAGTCCTCTTCATCTGATACTGACGTAGATGCGTGTGCTTGTTCACGATCACCTGTATTTGTTGTGAAGCCATATTGATCCACTGATCCGCACTGTATACAACTTCATAAAATGGAATTTATAATATATTCAAAAGATTAAATCAATTGCTGTATTTTCATATTTGATGCTTGACGATTTAAATTTCATGGCATAAGTCGTTTTCATCATTATCAAATGCAGAATTACAGTTGCTTTAGTGCACATGCTATGTAAAATGTTTATTGACCTTGACAGTTTCATATTTTTCTTTGTGCCTCCTCCTCTATTTTACTTAGAGCAATCTCCTGTTTTTAGTTTTCAACTGTTTGAGTTTTTTCCTCTTCCGTGCTTCCTAATCCCGACCACGTACGAATCGCCAACTGTAGAATCAACACATCTTAAAAACACCTTGTTTTAAACTCTTGTTGTGTGTGTGTTCCAATGTGAATCTGTGTTTTCACTCTGCTCTCTGGAGGTGGTGCTGGTGTTCCCTGGTCCAGGGGCTGTCTCGGTCCAAGACATGATGCAGTGCTTGCATGACAGGTCTGACAGCAGGTCACATGACCCCGGTGAACCCTGCATCAAGAGGCTGAAAAGTGAGGAAGTTCAAGGCGCCGCACACGCTGCGGAGAGGGGGGGGACCCCAGAGGAGGCAGAGGGCTCCGAGTCCAGGGTGTTTCCCCTGCAGAGGGTGGTCTTCATTGACAGCACATGGAACCAGACCAACAAGATCAGCACAGATGAGAGACTGCAAGGTAATTATATTTATGCAGCTTTTCAAAGGGCTTCGACTGCTGGTGATTATAAAGGTCAAACTTTCTTTATACACAATACTTGTTTAGCATGATCTCATCCCCACGTTGTCTCGTGTTCTCTTCCAGATTTGCTCCAGGTCGAGCTCAGGGCGAGGAAAACATGTTTCTGGCGCCATCAGAAGGGCAAGCCAGACACCTACCTGTCTACCATCGAGGCTATTTATTATTTCCTCAAAGACTTCCACGAGCACTGCCTGGCTCGGGAGTATAAAGGAGAATATGACAACCTTCTGTTCTTCTACTCCTACTTGCACTCAGTCGTCAACAAAGCCAAGATTTCTGCTGGAAAGTGCTGACGAACGCTGGGAGGAAAAACTGGAATCAGCTACAGGTCATCAGTCAGGAGGAGACTCGCGTGCGAGCTCCAGCCTGTGTGGCTGAGGGATCTTTCATTTTGTAAAGGAAACTGAGGCACCATTTGTTTAACTATATGCAATAAAGCGTTTTTTGTTTACAGTTACGTAACGTGAATGATTTGGGCTGGAAACATGCGGAATTACAAGAAATTAATAGAAGTTGCAGTTCATAGGATTTCCCACATACATATATATAATAATGCAGAAGACAAAGTGGACTTAGATATGTTTAAATATTTTATTTACAAATCAGCAGTTTTCATGTCCCTTAGTTTCAACAAAAAAAATCAATTCTTCTGCAGTTAGTTTCTTTAGTTGCAGACCCAGTAAATCTATTCTCTGAAAAACGTATTGCTCCTGAAATCCTTTAGTTTCTGTCAACCTGCCGCTGTTTGAGAACTACTGTACATGATATTATAGTGGGCGTTAACTAGTAGAAGGCCTCTCTGATCTTGGCTTGCAGGCTGTCACAGGTCTTCTTGGCATCTCCCAGCAACATGGATGTGTTGGGCTTGTAGAAAATGGGGTTATCTACTGCGGCGTAGCCCACGCCCAACGTGCGCTTCATCACAACCACCTGGAGGGAAATTAGGCAGAGGCGTGGATGTGTTTACCTTTTGCACAACACCAACAAGAAATGCAGGGACACTGTTAAATATCT
Source organism: Limanda limanda (assembly GCF_963576545.1). NCBI lineage: Eukaryota > Metazoa > Chordata > Actinopteri > Pleuronectiformes > Pleuronectidae > Limanda > Limanda limanda. Next base: position 8,573,340 of record NC_083638.1, on the reverse strand, counting down.
CGACGTCATTCAGGAGAAACAAACCTGTTTGGACTTCCACACCTCCAGGACGGGCATGCCAGCGATGATCGAGTTGGGATCTTCCTGTGCTGCAGAGTTCACTGTGTCGTTGGCTCCGATGACCAGTGTCAGGTCCGTTTCTGTGGGCCACGGAAACGTACACACATATTTACGTAAAACAGATGAATGCGCAGACCGCAAAGCCAAATTGTCCTTGCTAATGTTACTGGGTTCTCCGGCACCACACTTATCTCCCTTTGTCATAAACAGAACCATATGTCTCAGACTGCATGCCTGGTTGCTAAGAAAACAAGGCTGTTGCCCAGATAACAGGGCACGTCTAAATACCGAGACACAACTCAAGGCTGCTGCAAGTGGAGATGAAAGGGAGGGATGCAATTATTAGATTTAATTGTTTCTAGTAATATGATCCAACGCCTCCCTGCCAAAGTGAAAAGCTTGTAGCAGTAAATATTTTTCAAATAACAAGTTTACCAGGGAAATCTTCATTGATCTCATCCATCTCCAGGACCACATCATAGGGAACACCGGCCTCGGCCAGGAGGACGTTCAGCTGGCCGGGCATACGGCCGGCAACTGGGTGGATACCAAACCTGTCGGAGACGGACACAAAATATTGCTTTTCATCAACATTTTAATTTAAAACACACAACTCCCTGATCCAAATGCTCAAAACGGAAAAATCCACCTGTCTCTTTCTAAAATAAACTGATTTACTTCAGGGAAGCAGACGTTGAAGCGTTTATTTATTTAGTATTAGTCAAGCAGAAACTACTGGACAGATAACTAGGAAAATTGGTAGAAAGAAATATGGAGTGGATCTGGACAAAAAGCCAATGAAGGATTTATTTTTTCACATTGTGAGAATTTGGGCGTTTGGCAGCAATTTGGTGAATTCTCAGAATAATTCATGGGTCTTGATGAAAAAAAACGAAATCAAACATGTTCAGGAGACGGATATTTATGAGCGTTGGCAATTTGGTGATCCAAATAAGAATCTAATATCTAGTGAATTAAAATAAGGTTTCATGAGGGGACCAGGTGGTGCTTTCAAGGGCAACTGCATGAATTTGGGCTCCTCACTTTAACATTTATTTACTTTTTAATTTTTTTTTATTTACTATTAGTTTTGACGTAGTTAAGAATTCACAGTTGAAACTTTCTATGATGCCGTTTATATTTGGCCTTGGCAGAGGTATGTGTTCTCTGAGTGGCATCCTGGTTTTACTCTGGATTATATGATTATTATTACTGATAAATGAATGTGTTTTCACATGATTCCTGTTGGAGTTGAATCTGCTATTAACTACTTTATATACTTTTTGAATAGTTTGAGTTATATCCATCATGATGTTTTAAAAATCATCACATCACATTCAATCTGAAAACTACTAAATACAGTTTTTAAGTAAAGAAGTGGAGTAAAACATTTCTACTGATAAGTCGTGTGACAGAATCATAAAATAGCAAATCAAATTACATTACGCTTTAATGCAGTAGTCAAAAAAATATATGTCTGTCTTTAATACTGTCTTTGAAATGTACTTTGCCATTTTTCACTCGCCTAAGAGGAGACAAGAGACAAAATAATTCCCACAAATCACCTGATAGCTATTTTAAAACCTTCTAATTTAAACTTGGCTTCTAAAAATAGAGATCAGTGACTGTGGCCTCTGGGTTTGACCCCAGATGATAAACAGAGCAGCAGCAGTAATCTCATTTGTTCAGGACACGAGAGCAGAGACTCACCTGACGCTCTTCCCCTGCTCCTTCAGCATTTTCACCATGTCTGCGATCGGGTACTGAGCCTTGGCTGCACACAGACCCCAGCCTGGACAGAAAGTACACAGAGAACAAACAATTACGCAAACACACAAGTTGCATTCTTAATCTTAGGATACAATACGCTGTATTTTACAAGTGTCTAGAGATTCTGTAAGCACTCCTTTTTGTTTTGTTGTTCTTTTTAATCCCATTATCCAATTTCATATTGTGGATTGTGTGTTCTCGTTCTCGGTCTGTAACACGGTTATTGTTCTGTCTTCAGTGGAAGCACAGCGATCCAGTTTGTTGAAAAAACAACATACCACATCTTCCTCCACCATATATTCTGTCTTTTGTACTCCTCATTCACCACAAGTCTCCTCTCTTTATTAAATCACAGTGGTCCATTGATCCGAGAAGCATTTCTCAGACGGAAACTTTTGCATGTGTGGTGTGTCCGTGTGGGTCCCCTGCGTGCAAAGAGCTCCTTCCCATGTGACCCCTGTTTAACCCGGGTGGTCAGGTACCTTGCAGAGTTCAGCATCGCCCCTAATCGAGCGTTTTTTGAAGCCAGTCGACCATAACCCGGCATCTTCTAATTCCCCAGACAACCGGAGCCTTCTGTTTCCTCACTGCCGTGCTTTGCTGAAGTCGTGAGTCTGGACTCAATAGCTCCTAGGACTTTTCACTGTTTCTCTAATCAGAGCAGCATGTGGGACCACACAGCTGTCCCTGAGTTGGGTAGGAGCCATCGCAAAACAACAGCAAGTATCCAGAGTGGTTCCTGTTGCTCAGGCCACTCAACAAGCACTCAACAAGCCTCATACATCAACGTGTGGTCATCATCTCACACTCAGAAGTCAATCCCATCAGCCCCTGAATAACAAACATGCACTGACTCTCACTGTAATCACTGCATTAGTGTCTGGAGACACTGGGGAGGCTGTGGGATCATTTGTGGACAAACTGCTCCCTCTTGTGGCCCCCCCACCTCTGTATTCCAGCTTTAATTAATTGCCGTCTAATCAGTCAGTCCCAGTTTCTGACCGCCTCCAGACGATTTGCAGAAACCTACAGCTTCTCCAGAGCTGCGGCACCAACACTGTGGATCTGCAGCTTGGCAGCTCAGTCAGGCCTGTTCATCGGATGAGGTTAATCAGATGGGAGAGCGTGTTGACTGTATTGATCCTGACGCGTTGAACAGCTGCAGCTGGAGAGCAGAGGACGTCCAGTGCTGAGAAGATCTGATAATAAAAACATTTCTACTCCTGTCTCTTCAAAAGGCTGCAGATGCTTCCAGGAGCTTGTTCTTAGAATACAGTTTGGTTTCAAATAACCGCCAAAATCTCCAATGGAATTACTTCATGGAAGGTTAATATTGGTTTGGTATTAACCAGATTCAAATATCTCCTTCAGTGTACAGAGGTACAAAGGTGTGCTTCTCACAATGAGGTATTTCAATTTATGATGTTGATGAAGTTGTGTGTTGAACCAGATCCACACAAAATGAATAGTTTCTAATTAGAGCCTGACTGGTTTTGAGTAAAAGTATCAGCTGATATACAGATAAAATGTAATTATCAAAGCCGTAAGATGATATTTTACAGTTAACAATAACGTATTGTTAAAATTATAAATATATGGAACTTGTATTTAGAAAATAAACCTAATTTTTGTTTTATGTAAAATGTAACCATAAAAGCACAAATATTATGTATCGTTCATTCTGCAAATTAAAAACTTTATTTCCGCAAACATAAACCAAGATATGTCTGTTTCAGCCGATGTTATTACTCAACTAATAACAGTCAGACTCCAGTTTAAAGCTGTTTCTCTCATGCACTGATTTGTATTTGGCTCTAGATGAAATATAAAGGGCTATTCCACTAATCAAACACATTAAAGTCTGTGTACTGATATAGGAAGTAAACATGTATGCATATATAGTTGTATGAATAATTTTGTGTCTCCAAAGGGAAAAAAACAAATGTTAAATTGAACTTCTGTCACTTTGTTCCATGTCTCATCAGATTCCAGCTGAGCTCAAATGTTCATTTGGTTCACAAAAGGTGAAAATGAAATTCCTCCCAGCCTCCCAGTGAACCCCCTCCCTCACTGTGTACATGATGCCTTGTGTTGTGTGTACCTGGTGTGATGATGATGCTGTTGGCCTCTCTGATTATGTCAATGGTCTGGTCCACGTTGACCTCAGTGTGCGTGCCGACGATCTCCATGGGTTTTCCGCCGGCTGTGGACGAGGTGCCGAACCCGCCCAGGATCACATTGGGCAGGGAGCGGTTCATCGCCTCAGGAGGGAAGAGGAGAGGAACTCAGACTGAGGGAAACGGGCTGAGTGGCTCGTGCACATGTGGACAGATGTGTTGATCTACTCACCACACACATGATGTAGGAGAGGATGGCACCGGACGAGCCAATCAGAGCTCCCACGATCGTCATCAGGTTGTTTTCCAGGAGGAAACCTTCAGCGCACAGAGCCCAGCCGGAGTAGCTGTTCAGCACGGTGATGACCACGGGCATGTCGGCCCCCCCGATGGCTGCTGTCAGAGTCACACCCTGTTGGAAGTGACGAGAGGTCGCACGGGTGAAAACACAAGAAGTTGGCAAAAGAATTCAAGTTGAACTTTTATTAAAACCAACTTTCCAGAGTGAGAAAAAATGAAATTCAAGAAAGCTCTACAGCAACAGCAGAGTTCTAAAGTCTGAACATCTGCTATGATAAATTATTTTATCTTTATATTAATTGTCTATAAATGCATAGGAGAGCCCAAAGCAATTTCTTAGGCCCCCTCCCCTAAGAATGATAGATTATGGTTTGGTTCAACGTAGGGGCCCCAGGTTCCTTTTACCTGGGGCATCAAAGTCCCTTGAAACACTCCTGTCTACATGGGTAAAGGAAGTTCATGAAAAAGTAGTGATTTCTCCTCTTACTTAACAAATTTATGTCAAACAATGATTGACATTTAGGCATCAAAGACAGGATTTGTTTGTTTGTTTTCAAAAAGAACTTGATGAATCGTGTTGCAAATCTGTTCTTTCTTCCAACTCCTCATTTCCTCGTCTTCGTGCCAACTCACCATAACAGTGGAAAGCCCGGACACTCCCATCAGACAGCCCATGCCTGTTCCGTAGCTGGTGCTGAGCATGAACGGCACGATGCCTCCGATGGACGCCGCCATCAGACCGGCGTTCAACATGTGTCGTCCTGGCAGCATCAGGGGGGCGGAGCTAAGCATGCCTGCAGGGAAAAAACACTTTCAACAAACATTTTCATAAAAATATAGAGCCACTGTATAAAGTGACATGTGTCTTTGAACCCGGACACTTCTCTGTGGAGGCCTCTGAGATTCTGACCAATCCACAAATTAACCAGCAGCCCCCCCACCAACCACATGCCCTGCCCATGAGCAAATTACCAGAAAGCTTCACATGTGTTCCTCTTGATCTTTTACATTGTGATATAAATTGCTGACGCATGAGTCCAGGTCTGGATCTACTAGAGGATCTTTGGCTTTAACCAGATGAAAGAGACAATCGGTGCCGGAGGACGCACGGCTCAGTGTGTTTAAACAGATATTAGTGAGTCCTAATCAGATAGGAAAAGGAAATAGTCTTCTGACTTTCAAATTTGCATACCGTCCTGCAGATGCTACAACCATTAAGACGAAGCCCAGTACCTTGGAGCTTGCCGTAGGCCACCAGTGACCCACTGAAGGTGACTCCTCCGATGTAGGTGCCCAGGTACGCCACGGTTTTAACCATGCCAGCGGCCGGGTGAGTGTCCAGGTGCGGGAACTCGATCATGTACTCGGCGACGCAGGTGAGAACGGCCGCCAGCCCCACGAGGCTGTGGAAGGCCGCCACCAGCTGCGGCAGGTCGGAGATCTCAATCCGCTTGGCGATGGTCAGACCTGCAGTCGAGATGAAGAGAGGAAAGTAACAGCTACGATGTTTGGCAAAGCAAACAGCAAACACTAAACTTCTCATGCACCCTGGCTGGTGAAGTAAAGAAGTTAAACAACACCGTGAAGTAAGAAGCTTAAACAGAGCGAATGCGTAAAAAGGCAAACACCTGTTTCCAGTTACCGAGCCTGGTCTTCAAAGTCGATCTGATTAAACACGAGTTAAGTACTAAAGTGTGTTTTCTCGAAAACACAGGGTCACTAATTTAACACGAGTTACCCCCCCCCCCCCGCTTTGCATGCGTGCTGATGATAACATCATTTATCATCCCGCTTTCTTAAATCACTATTAACATGTTCGACATTCAGACATGATGACGACCACCACTCGTCTTTGAGTCGGGACAGGATGATGGATGCTCTGTAATGAATTAGCAAACAGGGAAAAAAAATACACAATTTCAAGAGTTGGAGTTGCATGCAAAGCTAAGTCAACTGTTGGATTGAAAGGAGCAAACGCCAGAGTTTTATTCATTTGATTTCTTTTTAAATGGAGACTGGCAACCGTGAGAAACCTTGTTGGTTTGCAGTGGTGGAGGAAGTACTCAAGGAAAAGTAAAAGTAGCACACTGACTTTTCTACTTGAGTATTATAAAGGATAACGCTAGCACAGTGTAGCCTATTCTCTAATGTAATGGAAGACTGCATCATTAACTGTGCCCACTGTATATTTTGTTCAATATAAGAATAATACTGATTAATAAATTAAGCTGCAGATGATGCTAGTGAAAATAGAGTCTCATCCCCAGTGAGGCTGCAAGTCGCACAGGTTTGGATGTTTTCTGTTATATGTAAACATGTGATGCAGTAGAATCTACAGATATTTGCTTATATATGTTGTGGAGTAAAGGTAAAAAGCACCTGAAAATAAATCTACTTAAGTTAAGATAGACGGATGATGTACTTAAGAAGAGTTTATCAACTGAAACGAGCACAGAGAATCGTGTGCATCTCTACTGCAGATCCTCTACGAGCAGGAAGTTACCAACCAAGGGTTCCTCCACCGGCCATGGCCAGAGACATCTGAGACAGCAGCTCTGGCGACGGCTGGAGGGCGCCGAGCGTGGCAGCGATGCCCCCGGCCACGCCCATCATGCCCAGGGTGTTGCCAAGGCGACTGGTGCCCTGATTAGAGAGGCCGGCCAGCGCCCCGACACAGCACATGCCTGAGCCCAGGTACATCATCTGAAGTGAAGCAGAGATCAGGTTCAGATGAATCGTTGTCATCTTCACAACCCCCGGATTGTCATTTTTCAACATATTTAATATATTTATTTTCTTAATACTTATCAATAAACGGATATTTCTGGGATATAAACTACGCTTGAAGTGGTTGAAACGTTTTTAAGCATACTCAAAAACAGTCGTAGAGAAACAATCTAGTTAATACTTAATAATAATCAATGTATAGACAAGCATTTTTTGTATAGCTTTTTATTTTTTTAATGATACTTTTATTGTTGAATTGGTTTCTTTAATCAAGATTCAAGATTCAAGATTTTTATTGTCAAATGCACAGAGATTACATGAGGCTGTCGCTGGCAATGAAATACTTGGGTCACAGGCTCTCTTTAAGCAATGCTCAGTAATTTTAACCAAAAAAATAAAATAAAAAATAGATATAGTGTAAAATAGAATATCAATAAAAAAGAATAAAATAGAATATCAAAAATTTAAAATAGATAAATAAAATATATATATCTAAATATATATCTTTAGAGATGAAGAGAAAAATAAAACAACAATAGTTCAATTTGTTTTGTTTAACTGCATTGCTGAGTATGATCTGGTTTTATATGATTTGCTAACCTTGCACTGGTTCGGAATGGAACAATAGAAATAAAAAGATAATATTATTTATGTAATAATGTTTCCACTGGTATCCAATGTAAGTAGAATGATGCTGTGTGTACTGTCACCTGCTCGATGTTGTATCCAGCTGCCACTGAAGCTCCGTATCCGCCAATAAACGCAGCTCCAGGCAGGAGGTACAGGTAGTTGTACTCAGGAGGATCCGTGGGACGCTTGAACATGTCCAACATCCTCTGGGTGATAAGAAAACCACCTGCAGACACACACACAGTAAAAAAAAACACACAATTAAAGGGGTTAAATGGAAAAAGGATGAATCTTGTTTTTTATTGTTATGTTTGTGTTGCATATCAGACCAGCTATGTTGATGGAAGAAACGAAGGCAGCAGCCAGGGCCAGACTCTGGGGCAATGAGGAGGGGGTGAGACCTCCGCCCATCAGCACCAGACCACCTACTGCCGTCAGACCTGAGCCAGAGAGAACACCAAAAAAACATTAAACATCACGTCATATCACAGAAACATGTCATTTGTCCAGGACCACTTTACGTTGGCTCCTGACCTGAGATGGCGTTGGTGACGGACATGAGGGGCGAGTGCAGAGCGGGCTTCACACCCCACACGGTGTGGTATCCCACAATCCCCGCCAAGCCGAAGGTTGTGACCATCTGGGTGAAAGCTGCGTTGGGGGCTATGATGCCCAACCCCAGGCAGGTGGAGAGACCTACAGAGAGATGGAGAAGAGCAGAGATGTTTCTGTTGCCCTCTGACACGTGAGTGTGTCGTTCTTCACCTCGCCCACGGAGGTTATATCTTCACCCCTGTTTGTTTTTGTTTGTTTGTGAGAAAGATTACATGAAAACAACTGCTTGGATTCCCATGAAACATTTGTGAAAGGTTGGGTATGGTTCAGGCAGGAAGTCATTACATTTTTCTTTCCCTTTTTGCTAGAAATTAAATCATCAATCTTGAAGAAAATGAATGGAACTGATATCTACGAGTTTGTAAAGTTTGGTACAGCTCGTTTGAATTCCAGGGGACTTTGGTGCAGGTAGGAGCTCTACAGACTCTCTATGCAGTGCAGTCTCAAAAGTTTTCCTCTCCTATTTGCCATCAATTTAAAAGTAAAACCACAAATATCTAATTATTATTTTATTACAGTGACGCAAGTGTTTTCTGAAACTTCAAAGATCAGAGAGTTATGTTCCCACTGCGTCTACGTTCAAAAGTCCCGTTAAGATCTCAGCAACGAAGATTGATTTGAGCAAAACGGCCAAACACATTTTTTATTATCAGTCTCCTGATGATTTTCTCTATCAATCACTAAAACATCTGATAATAAAAATAAAATTCACAATGATGACATTTCTAGGCCCCAGGATTTGGAAATTAAAATCCAAATATACTCAGTTCATGATAATGTATGAGCTTCCATGAAAATGTTAATAAATCAACTAATTGAATCAGAATAAGAAGAAATTATAAGTAAAAATAAGGGTTTGAGAAATTTAAGCCAAACCAAACTTAAGAGGCTCAAAAATGTCCGGGTTCGTATATTTGAATGTACATTTTATGATTCTTTAGTATAAAAACTTATTTTGAGGAGAAACAAAAAAAAAAGAATCGTACAAATCCCTCATAAAAATAACTTTGTAGTGAGTGAAATTCTGCCACATGTCTGGAAGTGTGAGTGTTCTTTTGATTGATCTTGCGTGTTCGTGTCTGACCTGCAGTGTAGACGCCAGCCGAGGTCATGGTTTGCTTGAAGGGGGAAATCGTTGCCTCTTTCTCAGCCTTCAACTCGATGACAGATTTTTGTTTTACTGCTGCTGGGGGGGCTGTTTTGGGCAGCGGGGATGGGAACATGTTCTCGCCGTCCTGGATAAACCAGAAAACACACACACACACACGATACGCTCAGTGTGAGAACACAGACGACGTCCGCGGAGTTGTGCGTGCGAGACACACATCAAGACTCGACTGGAGTCTTGCGTTGTGGGTGATCTGGCCTGGATGGTGGGACTCACACGGACGGCACAGGAGATTCCACTGAACAAACAGCAATCACGAAACCGGTTAGCGGAAGGTTTCCAAAGATAAATTCTCTTTTAAGAGGCCTGAATAATGCTTAGTTTGACGAGGGGTAAACCGATATGTCCTGTTGACGTTGCATGATTTCTCTGCCATAAACAATGTGTCAAAGTCAAGAATTCCTGGACAAGTATATTTTGAAACGTTTATAACATTCTTGCTGGAATCCAACTTGAGCTATTCCCAGCCGGGATCTGGTTTTCAGTACTGATTTGGCGCCGGATCATGGCATGACAGGATCCGATAACTCACGCTGAGAGTGAGGGACGCCAGCCGGGACGGAGGCTGCCAGCAGACGGCTACAGCAAATTAAAAAACCCACCTTCATAACGAGAGTCCCGCGGATGACGTGGTCAATTGTTCCATAGTTGAACTGGTCCGTGGGCTCATAGTGGAAGTAGTCCTTGTCGGGGCTGATGGCCTTCAGCAGCTTCAGGACGTTGTTGGAGTACAGGGCGCTGGCCTGCGAGGCCATGCGACTGGGCAGGTCTGTGTAACCGATGTGTGTCACTCCCTGCTCATCAAAACAAAAGGAGAACCATTAGTGGATTTCAGGTGGATAACTCAGAACTCCAGAGTTTTATTTTCCTTCCTCACCTTGTGGACATACAGCTCACCAGGCCTGATGGTCTCGATGTTGCCCCCGGCCTCCGCAGCCAAGTCCACCACCACGGAGCCGTCCTTCATCGACTCCACAAACTCCCTCTTGATCAGGATCGGGGCTCGTTTCCCTGCGTGAGAAGTGAGGATGAGATGGATCAGATATCCTCTCGTCAATTTCTAGCCACAAATGGGAAGAAAACCAGCTTTATCAAGTTGTGACTGCTGCAATGGTCACAATCGATTTCCTGCTCACAATCAACAGATGTGAGGCAACATCAGTAATAAAGTTCACATCAGTAAAGTTCCAGCATCTGTTTGTCAGTAAGCAAAACTACTCAAATGATTTCCAGTAAATCTCCTGGAGGGAAGAGAGTGACCCAAGGAAGAACCCGTTCAACTTTGGTGCAGATCCAGGATTTTTCTCACTTGAGACCAAAATAAACAAATAAGCCAATAAATAAAAGAGAAGGAGGAAGAACCCGTGCGACTGACCTGGAATCAGTGCAGTGGTGATGACGATGTCCACCTCTTTACACTGCTTAGCAAAGAGAGCCATCTCAGCATCGATGAACTCTTTGGACATTTCTTTGGCGTAACCTCCGACCCCATCGCCAGACTCTTTGATGTTGATCTCTAAAGGCTCCACCCCGAAGGACTTGAACTGCTCCAGGGCAGCCGGTCTGAAACGGAGGACACGTTCAGGTTATCATCATCATCATCATCATCATCATCATCATCATCATCATCATCATCATCATCATCATCATCATCATCATCATCATCATCATCATCATCATCATCATCATCATCATCATCTTAGAAATCAGTCTAGTTTCTTTTATCCCACGCCATCTTGTACCTGGTGTCAAATCCTCTCACTATGGCTCCCATGGACTTGGCTGCACCTGCTGCAGCTAAACCAGCCACTCCCCCCCCGATAACCAGGACCTGTGCAGCAGAAACATTGATGTGTATTATTGTGGGAGAAAAATAAAATCACTCATTTTAACTTCTGGGTTGTTACCTTAGCCGGGGGCACTTTTCCTGCAGCGGTGATCTGACCAGTGAAGAATCTGCCAAAGTTGTTGGCAGCCAGAACCACAGCTTTGTACCTGCGAAGCAAAAAGGAAACGACTTGTGTTTTCTGTGTCTACACAATCCTGGACTGCTCTAACACTGTGGATCTACGTGCTCGTTACCCAGCAATGTTTGCCATGGAGCTGAGTGCGTCGTAGCCCTGTGCGATGGTGACTCTGGGCACCTGGTCCATGGCCAGCACGTTGCTCTGCCTCTCCGACAGCCTGGCCATCAGCTCCGAGTTCTGCGCCGGATAGATGAAGCTCACCAAGGTGCTGTTGGGCTTCAGGAGGTCCACCTCGCTCAGGGAGGGGGCTCGGACCTGAAGCAGGAAAGGGACGTTACAAATCAAGAGTGGAAATTCAGTAATCAATCATCAATCAATCAATCGAATTTTATTTGTATAGCCCATATTCACAAATCACAATTCGTCTCCTAGGGTTTAACATGGTGTGACATCCTCTGTCCTTAACCCTCAGCAAGAGTAAGGACAAACTACTAAAAACCCTTTTAACAGGTAAAAATACGTAGAAACCTCAGAGAGACACATGTGAGGAATCCCTCTCCCAGGACGGACAGACGTGCAATAGATGTTAAGTCATCCAGACAAACCAGATTTGTACCAACCTTCAGGACCAGGTCTGAGCTTAAGGCTCCGTTGACGTCAGTGATGGTGGCTCCAGCCTCCTGGTACTGTAGGTCGGAGAACTTGGATTCCTCTCCAGCTCCACTCTCCACCTGCACGTTGAAGCCCTGCTTGACCAACGCCTGCACGCCGGCGGGCGACAACGCCACGCGCCGCTCGTTCTGTAAGGTCTCCTTCGGGACGCCCACCATCACGTCCTTGTAGAGCACACCTGCACACACACAGAGCCACGAGTCCTCGGTACATAAAGAGCACAGGAATCCATTTGAAAAGCAAAAACAACCTGTTAATGCAAATAAGATAATTTTTTTTTAAAAGGGCAAATATTTGTGTCTTTACATTTTTGTGCAGCACATGAGATTGTGTGTGTGTGGAGCTGAGGTTGTGTGGCTGGGTGTCAGGTTACACATTTCTCTCCATACATGGCAGGATGACCTCCCCAATGTGGTGACATTATTAGCAGGTGATTGGCCCTGTGCCAGCACACACACACACACACACACACACAGCGCGGCGCGGCCTACACGTCCACACAGACACACTTTAAAATCAGAACTGTACAACTTGCAAAACATTCACATACACTTAAAGGCCGAGTACCGGGCAAACAGCACAGACTCCATAAACAAATGTCTGAGAGCAGAATCAGCCCGACTGCAGTGAAAGTTTTATGTGTCACCTTTAACTGACCTCTCACATGTTCTCACATGTTCCCAGCACAAAGTTACCACATGGCCCGCACCACTGTTCCCTATTTTGGGAAGATCTTCGGTAGCGTGCTGCAAACAAGTTCACGATCGGAGGAGTTTTCCACTCTTCTGGCCAGAAGCAGCGTGTCCTTGAGTGAACTTTTAACTTTCCCATTCCTCGACTCACACGCCGAGGAAGCGCAGACCGCAGAAAAGCACGCAGACACAACTTGTCCTCTGTGAGAAAAAGAACATGCAAGGGGAGGAGAGCTGTACATTTCTTACCTCTAGAGGCATTTTGGTCCCATAACACAGGGAAAGTCCTGAATTGTCTCCTTCCAGGAATCTTGTGCCGGGCCCCCCGACTGAGGAAAGTGGCAGAAGAGCTGGAGATGCAGCGCAGGAGGGTCGACATGGCCACAAGCGTCCGTCTGGCTCCTTAACACGAACACGAACAAGCAGATGCAGGTGACAAATTAACTCTATTTCTTCATCTGCTGTCAAATAACAAAGAACATTATAATCCCCCCCCTCTCTGAGCAGGTCCTGAGCCCCAGAGTCACACACTGCGAGGCCTAGAGAGAGCAGAGTGACATTTCAGCTGGACAGGACACGACACACACACACAGGCAGGGCCCAGGGTTGATTACAGACTCCGGGCTTGTTCGCGAGATCTGGATCTGTGACGGCACAGAGGGGAACTGTGCCAAGTCTGGTCTCGGTGTTTAGGAGCAGGAGCAGAGCAGGCGAGGAAACAGATCAGTCAGAGAAAAGGTTACGGGACTGAAAGGATCAGGACGCAGACACAGGCAGCTTCTGACATGAGACAACTGAAGAGAGAAAATGTGGTTTGAGCAAAATAAAAAACATGTTTTCATTACCAAACTACGAAAGATTACGAAAGATTCTCAGGGAGAGCACAAGTCCGCCAAGGCCCAACAGTCCACTAATGAAACCACATTTAAATTAACCAGATCGGGATTCTTCTGCACCAAATTACACACACTCATAAATATCAGGACCCTAAAAATGTCTTTTCTTCATGAAGATCCTGAATTATTCTCTGAGAAATCAACAAAGATGTTGAAAAACACCCTATATCGCACTAAAATTCAATTGAATCTTTCTTTGAATTTAGTGCTTTAGACAATTTTGAAAATATGTTCCTCCCTGACCCCTAATGCATCCTTCCACAAGGTTTCTGGATAATCTGTCCTGTAGGTTCTGCGTAATCTCGGCTTCCAAACAAATAAACAAAAGGATAGGGGTGGATAGTTTGATTTCTGACTTTTTTTCCCCCTCATTCATTCATTCATTATCATTGCATCCCCAAGTCAACACTTGCTCCTCTACCTCTAATCCCTCCATCCACAGAAACCCTGTTTACTTGTGTTAATAATCTCAGGTTGCCAGACAGAACAGATTACAACTCTCAGCAGTCACCTTCTATCCTCAATCCCCTTGTCTGCCTGCAGCTACCTGCAGCAGGGACTACCTACTGTACGCACACACACACACACACACACACACACACACACACACACAGACAAACGACCTTCTGCACTTTCTCCCATGTTTATATATAAATAGCAAACCACATGACTTGAGCACTCTTGATAAACTCCCTGCAGGAGCTGCTTAAAAGGACCTACCTGTGAATTAAAGGCTGGATTAACAAGTTTATCAGTCTCTGCTGCTCGCTGTAAATAAAAGTTGTCCAATCAGAGCCCAGAACCTCTGTTATAGCTCAGTCATTAGGGGGGATCGACTTGAACTTGGTCTGACATGATCTTGAAATTGGATTCTCCTTTAATTAACATCTGTCCTATATATAATACAATCACAGTAGTTGTATTGGACAAAATTTGATGTGTTTGTGAACAAAACAACTCAAATGAATCCCTTCCTGATTAACTTTCATAAAAATGTGTCTTTATCTTTAACATATAAGTTGAATGCATCACAGTGAAATCGTGCTTTAAGTAAAAGTAAAATACAACCTGTCAATCCTTATTGAGTTCAAAATACTGAATGACAACTTCAACCACAAAGAAACTTTTCATGTTGAATTAACAAACATTTCTGTCTGTAAACACACAGAATTACAATATTAAGTAGTGAGAGAAGAAAAAGTCTGAATGATATCCTACGACAATAAAGAGTCCAGAGATCAACAAACAAACAGGAAAATAACTATCTATATCTATCTATCTATCTATCTATCTATCTATCTATCTATCTATCTATCTATCTATCTATCTATCTATCTATCTATCTATCTATCTATCTATCTATCTATCTATCTATCTATCTATCTATCTATCTATCTATCTATCTATCTATCTATCTTTCTTTCTATCTATCTTTTCTTTCCACTAGTTGTTGAAACCATCTTAACCAAAACAAACACTTAGATGAAGTGAGGATCAGAGACTGGACTCACCTCATAGTCACAGGAGTCTGAGATCAGCTGGTTGTGTGGGGACAAACATCTACTGCCTATATCCACATTGTTTATAATGTTTAAAAGATATTGTTTGTATCTATATTTTATTTCAATACATCAAACAATAAAAATAAGACTTGTTGACCTTATATTGGCTCATTAAAAAAGAAATGTATAGACGCTATAGTTTTTCCTTGATTAAAAAAAAAACAAAAAAAAAAAACATTTATAGTGAATACAATTTGTATCACTTGATAAACGTGTGTTTTGCTATCTGACGCCAGTGAAGTGACAGAAGAACAACTTCCGCTGCTGGGATGACGTAATTTCCATCCGGAGACATCTACTGCGCATGCGCGTACGGAGAACGGTGCTGCGCCATCTTGTCTGCAGCCAGGTTCCTCTCGGGCTCAGTCCTCCTCTAAACGCTCCTGTCAGCTGATCCGCTGCTTTCAGCTCCTCGAACCTTCACTGATCTGTGGTCACTTATCACCTGTTTCACCTGGTGAGTAACTGTGGGACTCTCATTCAGTTTAAGTCATTCTATCGCTGGTTTTATCGTTGATGCTAACAGCTAGCAGCATGTAGCCTAGCTAACACGCTGCAGCTCCATCAGTGTGTTTATTCACACGTTTGAGCCTAAAACCTGTTGATAAACTCTGTTGATCAGTGGAAATACTGATGATGTTGTATCGATATTTCATTTAGAGACGAGCTGATGATAAACAGCTTCACTCAGTAGCTTGTTTACTTCTGTGTGCTGCCATTAGAAAGAAATGAAAAAATAATTTATTTACATTTTCACTTTAATATGCACATTACTCATATACTTCTTATTGCCACACACCCTCCTCCAACCACTGATCATTTGAACATTTGTACATTTGCACTTCTGTTACATTTTTACTACTGTATTATCCCGCCTATAGTGTATTCATATTTATATATATTTATATTTTTATCCTGCTCATAGTGTATTCATCGTCCTTATATCTTACAATTCCTGTTAATACTGTAATATTCCATATATATCTCTTACTGTACAGATCCTATTTATTTACATTTTCACTTTAATATGCACAATACTCTGCACTTTTACTGCCTTTTTTTTGCACTTCTGGTTAGATGCTAAACTGCATTTCGTTGTATAAGTACTTGTACTGTGCAATGACAATAAAGTTGAATCTAATCTAATCTAAATGACACAAACACATGTTAGTATACAATCCAAACTTTAAATCTAAATAAACTGAAAACAACAAAAAACAGTTCACAAAAACACATCATGTCAGACCCACAATAGGGATGCAGAATAAGAGTGAGTTGAGTATTGCACCTTCCCTGAAAACACTTAAAAATATAAAACCATAAAAGTATATAATGCATAAAAGATGAAAAACAAAATCTGGCAGTAACACCCCCTTATTGTCTGAATTAATTTCCAATTATATAAAAAAAAAATATTATTTGTTTTTTTTGGCTGTCATACAGATTCTAAATTAAGTGGAGATTGTTAATTTCAATATAGCATATACAATAGATATAAAATTTAGGTATGAGGAAAATTAGCGACATTAGGCATAATGGGGCATAAACGTAATTTAACAAATTTTTCAGTCTCTCGTATGTAGATTATTATATTGATGCTGCTTTTGCTTGAAATTTAATAACAACATATGTTTCTGTAAAGTCATTGCTGTTCCATCATCACAGTATTTCAAATACAGCTTAATATCTCAAAATAACTTTGCTGCACAGTACCAAGGGGCTAGTATGTATTCTCCACTCCGACCACTAGATGGTGATAGAATTCGTCAACAAGGGGTTAGAAACCTAAAAACCGAGTAAAATGTGCCAGATAAAATGCAATCAAACCAAATGAAGTGTATATCAACAGATGGTTAAAACCTTCTTTGTGTTTTCCTGTCAGCGTGGTCTGAGGCTGCCGGTGAGCCGATGACCTCCCTGCGGCTGCTGGCGGTGGACCCGTCGGACCGGGGGTCTCAGAGATGCAGGCTGGGTCCGGGCCTGATGTCGGCCCTGGGTCTGAGTCTGGGCTCCCCCCTGCTGGTGTCTGTCCCGGGTGGGGGGAGCTGCCTGTGCACCGCCTGGCCGCGCTCCGACCTGGCAGAGGGTTTCCTGCAGGTGGACCTGAAGTGTGCGTCTCCCGCTCTGATCTCTCACCCTCCCTCTCTCCTGCACCTGGACCCCGACCACCTCACGCCTGTGCTCTGCCCCAAACTGAGAGGTGTGAAGGTCACCCTGGTAGTCCAGACGTTTGATTTCAAGAAACACACACCTCACAAACTTATTCATGAGCTTGTGAAAGACATGCTGAAAGGTGTGTGTGTCCACGAGAAGCATGTGATCAACCTGGAGGACATGGATACGGAGATCAGATATGTTGTGATTGAAAGCCTCCACCCGGACTCTGCCAGTTCTGGATTAATCACCTCGAAAACCGGTGTGGAGATAATTGGCATCCAGACAGTCCGTCATTACAGGAGTCAGCAGCAGGACCAGAACAGCGTGTCACTGGGGGGACTGGAGGAGGTCAGCATGGACTCAGTGTGATGACATGACTGGTGTTCATCTGCAGAGTGAACCATGTGACACCTACATTTCTTTGTTCTTTACTGTATTTCAGGTGAGTGCTTCTCTGAGAGAGATGCTGCAGCTGCCTCTGCTTTACCCCGGGACCCTGAGCTCCCTGGGTGTGTCCTGTCCCAGAGGCGTCCTCCTGGTGGGGCCTTCAGGGGTGGGCAAGACCCTGCTGGTCCACAAGGTGGTGGGGGAGGTGGGAGCCAGCCTGGTGCTGGTCAGAGGGCCAGAGGTAAAAATACAAATATACATATGACATCCTCATATTGTAGGTGTGATTTTATTACATTACTCTGTTAAGAATTTTCATATGTTAAACATTAGGGACGGGAATCGGCAGGGACCTCCCGATACGATACTATCACGATACTAAGGTGGCGATACGATATGTATTGCTATTCTGTGGGTATTGCGATTCGTTACGATTTCCTGGGATTTCTTTTGGTTATTTTTTTTTTTGAATACTGGACCATGGAAAAAAGTTGAATCATACCTTCAAATACAACTTTGACATAAACAAAAAGTAGGCTATGCTTCATTGTTGTTTGCATGTAGGTGATGCAATGCTAGTGCTTGGGTATGTTTAGATTCTTGTGCAAAAACAAGAGCTGGTCAACTTGCTCCCTCCATATATCCCCCCCGTATAAACCAATAAATAAGTTTAAAAAAAAAAAACTTTTTTATTTTTAAAAATCGATTTTGGAGGCAGCATGGCGATTTAAAATCGTCATACACAAGAATCGCGATTCGTAACTGAATCGATTTTTTCCCCCGTCCCTATTAAACATTCTCATTTTCAGACACTAGAATAGCAGCAAATCTTAACTGTCCAGGTTGATTACTTTTGCCTGTCAGAAGCTAGATTTTCCTTGAAAGCAAATATAAATATAACACTTAAACTTAAATTCTCAAGCCAAAGTGTAAATGTAGCTTTCATTTGCATCACTGTGTGGTTATATAACTATAAGTCATACCAGAGACCTGTGGATGTTGTCGATCTGAGGTAATAGATGCAGATGTTTATGATTAAAATACATTTCCAGGTCAAGTGAATATAAATGTGTGCAGGGGATTGTTGGGCTCTGGCCGAGGTATTTGCTCTGAGTGTCATTCTAGAGTTTTTATTGTTTTTGAAGTAATTGTAAAAGCAATTTAAATGCATTTATCAATGTTTTTATTTTTTGTTTAGTACAATGAGCCTCATTTTGTGCCAAATTAAAGTTGTTATTATGTTTTGTGTGAGGTGGTGGGCTCCCGGCCGGGGGAGAGCGAGGAGAGGCTGCGGGCCGTGTTCGAGCGAGCCCGAGCTGCGGCTGAAGAAGGCCCGTGTGTGCTGTTCCTAGACGAGCTGGACTCTCTGTGTCCGAGGAGAACCGGCTCGTCGGCACCGGAGAACCGCCTGGTGGCTCAGCTCCTCACCCTGATGGACGGGATCAATCAGTCGGATCGCTTCCTCATCGTCGGAGCCACCAACCGGCCGGACAGCTTGGACCCGGCACTGCGGCGACCTGGAAGATTCGACAGAGAAGTACGACTGAATCCATTCCTCTTTAAATACTGATAAATGTAAATCTCTGAACTTCTACATCATCTTTCTTTCCAGGTTATCATCGGAGCTCCCACTTTGCAGCAGAGGAAAGCCATCCTGTGTGTTCTGTGTGCCAGGATGCCTCTGTGTCCCGGTGTCGACCTGGCCGAGCTCGCACAGAGAACCTCAGGCTTCGTGGGAGCGGACCTCAGTGCTTTGTGCAGAGAAGCTGCCATGCACGCTCTACGAGAAACCTCTAAGGTAAATACACCGAGCACCATAATGAAATATAACGTTTTTCAGCTTCCTTCAGACCTACATGTAGGAACCTCTGACAGGGGCCTGTATGTGCAGATTCATGTTTGTACGCTTATTTAAAAGAACAAATCAACCGTTTTAGAAGTGTGTTTTGCCTTATGTATAAAAAATACCATTTGCAAACATTAAATCTTTAATTGCTCAAGATCATTTGTATTAAATATATAAACCATAGATAGATATGTCAAACGCAGTATTGACCGTGAGTGGATTATACTGGTGAGTTAAACTAAAATAGATTGAACTAAAATCAAAGTGAGGAAGACTTAGACTCATGCATGTTTTATTTCTTCTACATGTTTGTCTGCAGGGTTCAGGGGAGCAGCTGGTGCGTATGAACCACTTCCAGGAGGCGCTGAGGCTGGTGCGTCCCTCCTGCCTGCGCGGCAGCCTGGGCAGGACGGAGCTCACTCCCGTGTCTCTGGAGCAGATCGGAGGCCTGGACGAGGTCAAGCACAAACTGAGACAGGTGAATGAATGGCAGTGTTTGATTTGTACAAAGAGTTTTCATCTGAGTTTGATTTACTGATACTTAATTCTCTTTTGTGTCCGAACATCGAAGAGTATTGAGTGGCCCATGAAGTACCCGGAGGCGTTTGTGCGGCTGGGTCTCAGTCGGCCCCGTGGCGTGCTGCTCTACGGACCTCCAGGATGTGCAAAGACCACCCTGGTCAGGGCGGCAGCGAGCTCCTCCCACTGTGCCTTCCTGTCTGTCAGTGGCGCTGACCTCTACTCTCCGTATGTCGGAGACTCAGAAAAGGCTTTAGCACAGGTACCGTCTTTTCACAGCTCGTAAAAAAGCCCCCTGAATGACTTCCTTTCTGTTTCATCCATAAACACTTCTTCATGTCTGTCCACTTCCAGCTGTTTCGACAAGCCCGCGCCTGCGCCCCCTGTATCCTGTTCCTCGATGAGATCGACTCTCTGATTGGCTCTCGGTCGAACAACCAATCCAGCGGCGTGCACACACGCCTCCTGTCGGTGCTGCTGAATGAGATGGACGGGGTCGGCCTGAGGTCGCTGGAGAGGAGAGGGACAGAGAAGATCCTCCAGGCCGAGGGAGTTGAGGAGACTCGCCCTCAGGACCAGGTCTGATACGATGCAGATCTGCTCCAGACATCATCTTCCATCAGATGGAAAACATCAGATCAGTTTAGCTGTTGAGTTAACACGTTATGTTTCATGCTCTCCGACAGTTGGACTGCCAGGAAGTATGCAACAAAGAAGTGATGGTCGTAGCCGCCACAAACAGACCTGACTGCTTAGACAGCGCCCTCCTCAGGCCGGGCAGACTGGACCACATCATTTACGTCCCACCACCCGACCAGCAGGTGAATAAAAATCCAAAATGTTGTGAAAGCTGTTCAACAGTAGCGAATTAAATTATGTTTAAAATTAGTTTTCGCATGAATTTGTAGAAAAGCAGAAAAATAACTGGCTGACCTTGTATTTGCGTAATTTCTGTGTTTCTAGGCTCGACTCGCTGTCCTGAAGGTGTGTATGCAGGCGATGCCGGTCGCTGCTGATGTGTGTCTGGAGGAACTAGCGACAAAGAGCGAGCTTTACTCTGGAGCTGACCTGGAAAACCTGTGCAGAGAGGTAATGTGAAGCTCGACCAAAGATGGGGCTGATTGTTGTGGGGAAACAAATCATAGTCACGATTTAAAGTGGGAATTGTGAATTTTGCATTTAATTTTCACAAAATACATGTTTATTCTATTATGATGTGAATTTCTCTGCGCTTTGATTCACAATTCAAGATTTAATTCTTTGATGCCATATCAACAAATCAAATAGATTGTCTCGGCAAGCTGGCCCGAACGAAAAGAGAAATACACACACACACACACACTCAAAATGTGTCACTGCAAGTGAAATACATAACTAAGGCCGAGGCAAAATATTTAAAACCAAAGTCACAATATATTCTCAAAGTAAAATATATTTTTTTGTTTTCCAGGCTGCTCTGCTGGCGCTTCAAGAAGAGAACATGGCGGCTTCTGTCATCAAGCACTCTCACTTCCTGCAGGCCCTCGGAAAGATGAGCCCCTCTCTCACTGCACAGCAGATACACACATATCAAACACACGTCAGATGACGAACCGCACATCACCACAACCCTCTGTAGTGATGACTTGTTAAAACAATGTTTGAAATAAAAATTGTGAAACTCGATCACCGGTGTCTAGTGTTTTGTTTCTCAAATTAGTTTTCAAAATCCCAAAGTTCAACCGTTTGACTTTCACTTCTTAACCGTGGCCACAAGAGAGCGCTGCACGCCCAGAAAGAGTATTGATCATCAGCTGAGTGGATGTGGTGAGATATTGGTCTGTGGCGGATGCATCTGGGTGCAGGAAGCTGCGTCTGTCTACGTGCCTCTCACCTCGTACTGCGTCCATCAGGCCGGCTGACAGGATGCTGCGCTGAGAGGCGTCTCACACTTCCCTGCAACAACAGGTGAGTGCTGCCACGTCCAGCTGCTTCTCTCTGACCTGTTGACTCTGCTTCACTCACTTTATTTTGTTATTGACTCTAATATAATACATTTCTCTTTAGGTTTTTAGAAGGAAAAAAAACAAATTTGAAGATGAGTGCATTCATCCAATTGTTGAGAAAGAGAAAGGAGGTGAGCGTCTCGTTTGAATGTTTGATGATTTTGTATCGTGGATATTTTTTTATATCTTATGTGCATTTTTATTTTGACATTTAAAAACTAATTATTTTAATGGGGTTTTTCCAGCTTATCCCTTTGATTGGGTTCACGAGTTGTGCTGGGTTAGGAGCCTGCTCGGCTGCGCTCTACTTTCTCTTCACTAAGAATGATGTCATGTGAGTTTTATTTGACTTCCTCCTCTTTTGTGATCAAATCGTGTTCAACTGCATTCATTTCACAAAGTGCTTCTCCTCTTTTTTTGGCATCTCAGAAAAGCTTAATAATCACAATTGAATCTCTTCCTTCACTGTTTTTAGTTTGAATAAGACCAATAACCCAGAGCCATGGGAGAGAGTGGACCCATCAAAACCCCAAAAGGTAAACTCTCATGTTAAATGATGTGTTTTGTTTGGATGTTTGTTAATGAGCCTCACCGACATGCAGAGCCCTTCAGGGTGCAGCTGCAATGTGCTGAGTCACGGAGGAGGAAATCTTATCAAATTAGCAGCAGCCTTAAGTTCCCACACGTCCTGGCTCTCACCACCGTTTCTCTCGTGTTATCTGTCTCTTCGGTTTGGTGTCACACTCACAAACATGCGTCACATGAAGCCTAATTTTTCAAATTGCAGTTCATCACCATCAATCAGAAGTGGAGGCCGGTGGAGGAGCTGGAGATGGTGAAGAAACTCACCAAGTAAAAGAAAAGGCAGACGTCTGCCAGGAGGATCCACTGGTCTGCCAACAAGCCGACATGCCCCCCCCCCACCCCCTCCCATCAGTAGAACAGAATCCTTTCTGCACAAACTAGGATGCTTTGTCACTCAGTGTGCGGAAACGCTTCTGCTCCACTGGTGGGGGTTCACTGCTGCTGAGCCCGAGGACGCCCAATCCACAGCAGCAGGAAAAGATCGGAGCAGATACTCATACTGTCATGAAGTCAAAGTGGAATAAAGACACCATCTCCCTGTGGGTTTCTGTGTTTTCTTCACAACTTGACGATTCATATTGAAGAATCTACGTTTCATGTGTCGTCCGGTTGATGAATCACACAGAAACCACAGATGTTAGATTAGATGTGACTCTATTATGGTGCGTAAATATGAAGATGCAACAAGTTAATGTGAGTAAATAATGTTCTGTACAGTGTCAATAAATTATTGTCAACACGCAACCTCTGAGTGCGTCTTTTCATGTGTCAATGTGAGTCTGAATGGTTGATATACTGGTGACCTGTCCAGCTGACCCTCAAAGGACGAGCTGTATATATACAATTACATTGACTGGTTGAGATAAATGTATTTTAATTTAAAAAAGTACAATATTTGACTCTGAGATGAAGGGAAGTGGAAGAATAAAGTTCCAAACAATACAAATACTCAAGTAATGTACAACTACATCAAATGTGTACTTCAGTAAAGTACTAGAGTGAATTTACAGTCCTTTCTTCTGATGTTCTGAGTCTATTCTGGATCCAGTGGGAGTAAGGAAAAGTGGAATTGGACTCTGTTGTGCTCCGTTCTCTCTTTTGATATAAATATGATTTTAATTGTCATTGAGAAACTGATGAGGCAAAGCCAGACAGGACAGATGTAAAGTAATTACAGCCGAGCTAATGTGAAGCTGCACTCATCTGCTCAGTTTGTGGTTGTATGAGCATTCAGAGCTCCCATTGAGTTTCATAACAAGAGACAATCCTCTTAATGTCCATTTTGTATCTCAGAGGGAAAAAACAATATCAGAAAACACTCCCACAGTGAAACACACACAGACACACACCCATGGCCTGTTGGTCCTCTGGCTGCACCCTGGATCTGAATAGATTTCGGATTAATTATTAAACATTTAGTAGGTGAAGTAGTGTGAAGAGAGGGAGAGAGAGGGAGAGAGAGAGGGAGAGGCCCGGGCATTGTTTCTTTCTCTCCTATCAGGAAACATTTTCCTTTGGTGTTACTCACAACCATGTTCGGTTACAAGTTAAACAAGTGGGGTTTCATTTTTCAAACATGTCCTTCCTCTTTGCAGAATGACAGTTTATTTGTATAAAGGATCATGAATTCTGTGTCAAGAGTGTTAATGAGATGCAAACTTTCTGTGCTGCAGTCCTAACTTAATCTCACCTATGAAGCTTTGTGTCTGGAAGGTTATTTAAGGAGACAATGGCAGAGGAAGGACGCTGTGTGTGTGTGTGTGTGTGTATACGTGTGTTTGTGTACGTGTGTGGTGGAATTTTGGAAATTTGAGTACGTGACTGGTCCCAGTCGTGATGAAACCACAGACCATGTGACCAGTGAATAAAGTCAGATGGTTGCTGCTCTCACTGTAAATGACAGCAGAAGTGGATTTCCCCTAAGAACTATTGACTTGAGTGACTCATAGTTCACAATGTAAAAACACACACTCATATAAGTAAATTGTTTCTTTGGTACAGTCAGGTGTGACACTGGTGCAGTGAGGATTCAGTTAATGAGTTTATGGTTGAGTAGAGGTGAGTGGATGCTGTAAACACAAGTTCCCTGACTCGGCTTTCTGTGGAATCCGCCTGTTGCCTGGAAACAGAGACACTCCCAGTTTGATCATGTTGACACTGATAAACCCTGCGATAAATCTACTTAGTGAATATACCCTTTGTATTTTTAAATCCAGATTAGACAGTACCTTTAATGAATCTATTTTATGAAGTCGAAGGTCATACTCTTACTGTATTTTATTATATTGCATACTTTGTATCTATTTTATTTGTAATAAACCCGTTTTACTTATTAAAATGTTTAATCGATCGATCCTTTTATTTCTTTCACCTCTTTTAATCTCTTATTCTGCTATTTTTTATTCTTCTTTTATTTACCTAAAAATAACATTGTCTGTATGTTTTAATTGTCTTTGTTGTTTTTAATGTTCCTGTACAGCTCCTTGACTTTGCATCATGCTCCATTACATTATTATACTTTATCTTTATTATTTGCCTTTTTTAGCACAGATAATTATTCAAAAACTTGAGACATTAAAGGACTAATTCACAGTTTCAGACACATATGTATACACTTTTCAAAATCATTCTATTTACTGTATAGTGCAGTTCATTGCTCATCATAACCGGAGCATCCGACAATAAAAGATGAAACTAGTTCTCAAAGACAGATGTGTTTTGTGCTTCTGTTTGTAGGTGAATAAAAAAGTGTGATGTAAATTATACACAAACATTTGCATGTTATCTCAAATGATCCTGTAAGGACAATTATGACTGAAGTGCACCACCTAGAGTTGAAAAGTGACTTTACACCACATTTGCATTGAAAGAGTTCTGTTGGTTTTTTTTTCCAAGAAGCAATTGATTAATATGTTTTGATGGATTTTTGGCATCAAGCCCTTATTAGGAAAGTTAAGTGTGAAAGGGGGAGAGCTAGCAGAGAAGACATTCAGCAGAATGAGAATCGAACCTGCAGACGCTGCAGGACTCAAACCTACTTGTGCAATGCTCAGAAAGGATTTAACTCTAATGGTAAATCTAAGTGCTCTCAATCGATAACATAAATATGGATGGAGATGGTTCAAACAAACAACAGTGACTAATTCAATAAAATAAAATAAAAATCATTAAGAAAGTTGGACTGATTGCGACATTAGGGGACGACCACACAGTTTCCTAAATTCAATTTCTCCAAAGAAATGAGACACTAAGAAAAACACAAAAGATTAAATACTTTATTACAAACAAAAACAGCGATCCAGATCCGAACTTCTCTCCATGAATAATATCAGAGGAGGGGAAAGGCTTGAAATAAAAACCTCCAACAGCCTCAAAACAATTTAAACACCATTATTGGAAAATTCCAGCTCAAACCGTCTTCCAGCAAAACACTGCAACTGTAAAATACTGAAGATTTCCTCAACCTGCATCACTTCACCGTCGGTTCATTGATATGAGAAGAAAGCAGAGTATAGAGTGAAACCACTGTAGCGTTGAATTCAAAGTCGGTCACACCGATTGTCAGTTACCTGCTCAGAGAAATGAAGTAAGAGATGTGCTCAAATAAAATATCAGTGTGGGGTTATTTTTTTAATTGTCAGTCAGTCAAGTCAACGTTAGAAATAACTAAAATTATTGTGGTTTAAAAGATCTGCACTACAACAGACTTTGGCTGAGGAACAATAATGATTCAGAGCATTAGAGGAAATGTAACGTCCCATGAAGGGAAACAATAATAAAGGGCCTCACGTGTACCAGTGGCGAGTTACTCTCAAATCACAGGAGGTGCTTTTCAGTTGCAGACATCCTCACTAAAGTTATAAAATTATAATGTACAGTTCTTACACCTAAAAACAAAAAAATTACACTTGCATATAATGATGAAACATCAATTGTGGAATAGGCTTTGATGGTGAATTAAGAGCAAATTCTTTCATTCGTCTCTGCTGAAGTATTTAACCTCCCCTCAGAGAGCCTATCAAGCGTAAGAGTGTGCGGCCCCCTAGAGGCCGTAGTGATCATGTAATTAGAAATGTGCATCTGTCCTTTGGCACCATTTTGTTTCCACTTACATACTGTGGCTCCTGCTATGGCACCGAGCTGTGACATCCATTCAGAGCATTTTCTCACTGTGTCCTTCGCTGTCCAGCTCCAGAAAAGGCAGCGTGGAAGTCGCTGTGAGTCTTTGTCTAAGCACTGGACTGCTGGCAGTGTGCACAGCTGTGAGCCAGCCTCTGCCTGTGTGTCTGCACCTGCACTGTGACCCTGGTGAGGCCGTAAGTGTGAATCAAGAGGTGCCGGGCCCTCGCCTGGACGTCCTCCCAGTTGTCAGCACTAGAGGGTGCTGTGAACACAAAATGCAAAGTTGGATGAAAAAATGAAGCCATATCATCTGGATCGCCCCCTAGTGGCTGGCTGCAGGTGAGATCATACACTGACAGTGGAATTTTTTTACCATTAAACAACCTTGTGAATAAATGTGCAATTCACAATGTTATCATACAATATTTTGAGTCAACTGCAACCAAAAAAGTAATTGTACTTATTTTGAATTTGGGCTTAAACCGCAAATCAAATGTCACAATACTAATATATGATGAATAATACATTCATATTGATAGCCA